>NC_142835.1:9960905-10088405 GCF_057945365.1 Rhopilema esculentum
AGCCGTTTCATGTTTAGGTCATATTTTTGTTTACAATTTTTGACCAGGGGGTCTTTTGTTCCGATTTCACGATAAATGTGCTTCTTAGTGGGTTTTTGACATGCAGAGACCGATTAGCATTTTGTTTGAGTCAAAAATAATCCAGCAAGAGTATGTAAGAGCAGAGAATATTGAGTTAAATGTAAAGGCGAATCTTTAACCTTTCTGTTTGCTTTTAACCAGCACCTACTGTGGGCATAAAATCTGGTTTGCTGGAGATGCATAACTCAACTGAGATCATGATGTAGTAACTTTCAGTGGGGTTTGCTTATAAAGTAACAAAATACGAAACAAGCCTGACATAAATTTTCAAATATGCCAACCCACAATTTTGTCAGAACCTTAATGCACCCAAAATTCATAGCAAATGCCAACAAATTAAAAAAGATCAATATCAAATGAAAACCACAATTTCCAAATGACCCAAATAAAATAAACAGTATGTTTCTTATGAAATGGCAAGTCATGCATTTTATTTTTATGCCCAAATCACTCAGGTTGCAGTACATGCTTACTATATCCCTGAAAGGGGTAAGAAACTTGCAATCTCCTTGCCATTAGAAAGGATCACTGGAGACTTGGTAAAAAAATTCCTTTGATATTTCTTTGAAATTTTGTGATTTTCATCATTGTGACTGGCTGGGTAGTAAAATATTGGAGATGCAACCAAATCCAAGTTTTGAAGAATGCCACAAATTCTTCACAGTCAAACCTGAAAATTCTCATAAAATATCAAATAGAAAAATTTTCAAAGCAAGAAAAACAAGAAACATTACACATACTACCCTAAATGTGAAAAATATACATGTATGTATAATGTTGATATAAACAAGCTCTAAAGTAAGAAATGGAACTGAATTTGCTACAGCATTTGGAAACTGGAATACTCAATGTTTGGCCTTGTTTCCTGAATAAAGTCTGGTGTCTACAGACTTCCCCAGCTCAACACACATCTGCTCCCATAAGCACCCAGAATGTATATTATCAACATTGTCAAATTAGGTTCCCTGCTGCTAAATGCAAGATTGATTGAAGCTGCCAACAGAAGGCAATATAAATCAAATTACACTTATCACTATCCCGTGATCCAACTGAGTACTCCTGGAAAGGAATATATTCAATCAGTGGCCAAGAAACTGTTCAATACTGCAGATGCAACATCGCTTATGCAGTCAAATTTGAATGAAAGGTGCCACTTTAAACTAGGTAGAGGCAAATTATACATAGATAGAAGTTGGTTTTTTTTCTTTGAGATCAAAATTTCAATTTATCTTAGCCACTATTTTCATGCAGTAAGATTCTAAAATGTTCCATTCATTTCCTTGATGAAATTTCTTGAGCCTTAGATTGAACAAACCGTTTTTTGGTAGAAATCCATCCATGAATGAACAGTAAAATGGAAATTTGAATGTATTGAGCCTTTGCTAAATCATTTAAGTTCACCTTCAAAACCTATGAACCTTTCCCTTTAAATTGCCAGAAATTAAAAGTGAAAATGCAAATGCAAAAACCATGCGGCTCAATTGACATCATATCTATTTGATTAAAGAGAGCTCCTGAAAATAACCATGAATTCTTCATGTAACACAAAAGTATTTGAAGTTGACTGTTAAAGATGCGAAAATAGTAGCTAGAAAAATCATGAGAACAAATCGTAGCTAGAAAAATCTAAATCTATAAGACTCAGCTTCACAGACAGATGCTAGATGTTTTTGTGCCAAATGATATATTGACAAATGGAATATCTGATAAAATGATATATTGATAAATGGAATATCTAGTATTTAAACTCTTGACCATTTTGCTGTCTGGGAAGGTTTTCATTCCCAAATCTATCAGAATAATTCCATCATTTCTGTAAGAATACTAGATATTTAATTTGTACTATGCAGCCAAATCTTCAAAACTGTAAGAGTCCTTCTCCTAAGTTCAAACACTTTCAACTATTTTCTTGGAAGTTTTTATTATTTCAATTTATATTTATGGTATGCTGCAAGTGGGGACCAGTGGACAACAATTTAATGATAAATGCAAGTGATAAACAGACTTATGTTTTTCTAATTTCAGATGGAAGGCCCATTAACTTCTCGGCCATTTGGGCAGATCTCATCTACTCACAATCAACAACCTGTCAGTCAGCAGCAGTATGTTGCAGGTGGGGATGTAGCTTCACTCCAGCGTCAAGTTGATCGTATTACACAAGAAGGTCAGTTCCTTGGGATTCAAGCTACAGATGTGCAACAGATAGGTTTACTTGAGAATCAAAAGCTGCTTGTATACCGTCATCCACTGTTTCCATTGTTGGGTAAGATATTTGAGGAATGTGAATTGGCAACAAATTCCCTTGATGCAGTGAACTCTCAAGCATTTGATCAAGAAATCAAGACATTCATAACACTGCAAGCAAAAGAGGGGAAACCATTTTTCACAGATGATGCTGACACAGATCAGCTGGTATGATATTTTTTTAGCTTTAATATCTCAAGTAAGATGTCTAACAAAATAGGTGCAGAATGTTTCAATTTGTCGCCAGCTTGAACAGGCCTCTTTGTAAAGATTCTAGTAGGTGTGTGGCTGATAACAGCCTTGAAGCAAAATTTTTCATCGAGGCACACAATTCACAACTTCCTGTTTAAATCGCAGGGAACAAATTGATGTTACAGCTTTTCCGTGTGGTTTTTAAGCTTTGTGGTACAAAATTATTATAAAGCATCTGTCTTTGAAATGTTATAGACACCCAAATAAGAAACTTCTCTTATATTAATCCCAAAATAGATTTGCATAGCTAGGCTTTTAACAAATGTACTGAACAAGAGAAGCTAGAACTGAAAATGTTTTTTTATTCTAAAAATTATATCCTGTTATGGTAAGAGTGGCAATGCAGATTTAGAGTGGTTCTTTCATCACACTCAACTGCAACATAATGTTTTCCTTTGTTAAAAATGCGTAGTATCATGCTATTCCATAAACGGTGAATGCTATGAATAAAAGATGATTTCCGGGGCAAGAAGACAATGTTTCTGATCAAAAAGTAATCTTTGCAAATCACACAATATTGCTATTTTTTGAGAAGCAGGTGCTTGACAAAACTCGTCTAGGTGCATGCCAAGAAGCAAGCACACAATCACATGCCTCAAACTTAGAAGCCTGAGTTTGAGTCATGCAACAGCTCAGAAGTGCCTGATGTCATGCAACAGCTTAGCAATTTTTCCCTGTTGTGAAAATATTCATCTGTCTTGTTTGGACAGTCATGGAAAGGATTCAGTCATGGAAATGGCTTTCATTTTGCTGTCACTGCTTAGAGTTTAATACTGCGAAATCATTTCCTCAATGGAAAACTGTTTCATATCTTCTTTGCTTTGAGGAATTCGAAGTATTGTAGATTTGTAGTTCGTTATACGTTCACATTTTGAGAACCATTTTACAAGTGTTCTTGTTTATGGCCAACCAGGTGCATCAGCACCCTCTTATGCCCTTAAAACTGGCTTACTTCTTTCCTTGTTTTGCACCAATCAGTACTCCTAACATCAACCATAAATTCAAGATTCTTGTAATCCATCTTAAATAACCACATTTTGAAATATATTTGTTAGTTGCCAGTGAAGAATATTACCAGTGTATAAAAGCAGAAGTTATAGTTTTTTCAACTGCCACCAAATGCTAATTGTAAATCTACCAAAGATTTATAGCTGCTAAGAGCAACTTTTTGGTGATCAAAAGATTATGTATTCCACACATTTTTTATAATGTGGGTTAGTTGATGGTAAGCCAATATTGTTGTCGCGACGCTTTGGTTTTGTGAAGAAAAATTTTGAAGGAATGCTGCATAATACAGAAGTCTTGTTATCAGTTGGTTGTGCACAAATTCTGCACATCCATAACTAACATTGGTTGTTAATTCATTGAGTCATTGTCATCTTGCTCCTTGAAGGAAGATGTCATTCATGCCCAATGAAATGCAATGAACGATATTACTTCCATATTTTGCATATCGTCACATACCATTTTAAATTTTTACATTGGCTCTATAACATATGAAGTCAAGAACATTGAGTCTGCAAGATAAAACTGCTTTATCGAAGCATTAGGCATTCTATTTTTGTTTCTCATGTTACTGCTTGGATTGGAAGAATGCTTGATTACATGTCACCATATTACAACTTTCTCTTCAAAATCTTAAAACAAGTGGATATTATTTTTCAGATTTCCATCTAGTTATTGTCTTAGTTTGTAATTAGCTGATAATATACTTCTTTTTTGCGTGTGACGTCATAGCTTTGCTTTGAAAATAGGTCTTCTTTTCTTATTCAGCAGTGTCATTTGTTAGCTGATTAGTGCTAGACAGCTAAACTGCCAGTGGTATATTAACGTGTTTTGTTTGCTTTCAGATGCTAAAGGCTCTACAGGTGTTAAGAATACATCTACTTGAAATGGAAAAAGTAAACGAGTTGTGCAAAGACTTCTGTAGCAGATATATCGCTTGCTTGAAAGGAAAATTGAACAGTGAAAATCTCATGCGAACTCTGAACGTGCATTCAGTGTCTCCGACACCTGATGAGTTTTCTGAGAATCAAACATCAGTTCCAGTTAGTCAGGTACAACACCCCCAGCCTGTTTACCCACCGCAACAGGCGCTTCACGGACAGTTTAATGGCAACAGACCGGTAACTAAGTCGCAATTTACGAGATTCTGTCTTGTCAATGCATGTGTCCCGATCTTAACATTAATTGTTTCAAGCCTTCTTGTTCTATTTTCCCTAAGAAAGCGACTATCAGAGGCTAAAGTTTTAATGATTTTTCCTTCCTTTTTGAGATTCTTGACATAAGTATGTTTGATAAAAATAGGCATCGGTTTATTGCACACCGTTTTTGGTATTTTTCTGCAGTTTGAAGGGGGTTTTGGAGAATCTGAGGCTTAGTTTTAATAAGAATGCCACAAATGGTTATTATAAAGAAAACAACAATTACAAAGAAGGCAAAAACAATCTTGCTCCCACATGTGTTCAAAAATAATACTCAAAAAGTTCAAGTTCAAAAATATTGGTTAAAAAAATTTAGAAATTGATAGCAGCACATTCAGTTTGGTTGCGAAATTTAATCTGATAACAATCATTTCATGACGAAGTTGTTTCAATAAGGGTGTTCCTTTGATGAAGTCACTGCAGTAATTGACAAGGAAGGTTCTTTTTAATAGGTGAATCTTGCAACGACCCAGCCACAATCACCCCAACAGACTCACTTAACTATGGCGCTAAACACAGTTACCCCAAACGCCTCTCTTGTATCTGACGTATCCGATGGAAGCCTGCCCTCTACCCCGTCATCACCCAGTGAAGAAATGCCGAGCCTGGGTGGATCGGATAAGAAGAAAAACAGCAGCAAAAGAGGCATCTTCCCGAAACACGCAACGAATATAATGAAAGCATGGCTGTTCCAGCATTTAGTGGTGGGTTTTTCGATTCTTTAACAAATTGACCGTGTTTTTAGCAGACCTCTGCTGATTACCGAGGGGCAATTCAGGTTCTGTTTACACAGGATCGGATCCATACGGATCTGTACCCAAAGTGGTATAGAAAGGCTTTGCGTTTACACGGGATCTGGCCCATCCGATTCCATTTGGATCTGCTATCCGTACCGCTTTTGAAGATGCTCCCGTTTGGATCCGATCCCAAAAACATCTCGTGTAAACAGTTGGGATCGCATCCAAACAGGTACGGATACAGAATAAGGCGAAAGATGTCTATTTCGATATACTTTGTAATAAATTTATTGTTTCGAATCTTTCGACCTGGTTTATCCTCAGCAATCAAATCTATTTATCAAAATGTCTGCTTTTTCAAAATGAATGAAGAGGTTGATAAAGGACCAAAGAGCAAAGTTTTTGGTTGAACTGATGAGGAGACGGCTCTACTGCTGAAAGTTGTGCTGGAAAATAAATGAAACAAAATCCAAGGAGTATCTTATTAAGAAACAATAAAACAAAAATATGAAGGCAGATACAATAGCATTCAATCGCTATAAAGGATCAATGATAGCATTCTGTGGTTGAATAATTGCCGCCAAAATTTCGTTATTTGAGTGAGCACACAAATCTGCGCATCTTGGATCCATACGGATCCGATCCCGTGTAAATGCAAATATTTTCAGATCCGATCCCGTGTAAACACCCGCTCAAGAATGAGTTCGGATCGATATGGATCCGATACTGTTTGGATCCGATACGTGTCCGAGACTTCCGCGAAAACAATTCATCCTTAAATCCCTCAGTAGGTTTGTGAGCGATTATCTGGTAATGTCATCAATGAAGGCCCTGTAGACAGTATGTTATGTAAACAGTAAGCTATTATAATGTATGATACTTTAAAACTTACTTGAATAAAGTGTCCATTGCACACTGCAAAATAGCTAAATTTGTCAAGTTTGTTGAATTTTTTTAATGAATAGCATAGGGTTGATAGAGTATTTAACGCTATTAAAGTATGGAATCAATTTGTTTTTATTAGATCGCTGCTAAATTCAGAAATGATTACCCTTAGCCTCTTGATCCACCGGCCTCTTTTACGCAGATGTTTTTTGTATAATTTATTTTAACCATATCTTTGCAGCATCCATACCCAACGGAAGATGAAAAGCGGCAAATCGCTGCTCAAACAAACCTTACGATATTGCAAGTGAATAATTGGTATGTTGACTAGTCATAACCTTTTGAGGCCACGCCCTCTAGAACGCCGGAAAACGCCCCTTTAGAAAATACTGGTTTATTTCTACTGAGGTTTTATAAACAATCTGTTTCAGAGAAGATATCAATAGCTTTGAAAATAGATAAAATTGGCTTGGGGATAATAAAACAGCAAGAATAACACCCAAAAAAGGAACGAAAAGGGTTCCCAGTTAAGAAGAACTACTACTCCTTAGGAGTATACGATTCAATGTTGCGATAGAGCATAGTTAGAGTAAACTTTCCAAAAAAATTTCTTATCTATTATTGCAAAAAAGTGGAGGGGCTATAAACACTGCTAGCCCAATGGCTGCGCAGTGCCTGGGTCATATACGTGGCGTAGATTTTACTTCGTTCTCCTTAGGACTCACATGAAATTATTTTATGAAGATGTCTGTAGAATAAAAAGTCTGATTGGTTTTCTTCCAAGCTAGCGCATGGCCTTCTATAATCTTGTCGTTATTTTGTCCCAACTTTTCATGATCCAACCCCCTCCCTCCCCCCCCGCCAAAGCTTTCGTTTTCTTATATATCTTGATAAATGTTTTGAATGGATATTTCTTCGTTTAATTGCTGGAAACTTGACCACCTTAAACAGATTCCTATTAATAGCAATACCGCAACAAGGCACTGAATGGAAATATTTTCGGTTTAACCTTTGGTATAGTGTCTTTTTGGCTAGACGTGTTCCTCTGGAATACATTTCAACTGAATATTGTTGTCTGATAATTGCATCATAGACGTAGAAAGGGGGTACGTAAATTTAAGAGTGTAGAGGGGATACGTGCAACGAGTTATGCCTAAAAGTTTCTCATCAAATTCGGTTGTGGATTCCAATCAGAAACATGCAAAATCCCAAAAATCTGAGAACCACCGATATCCAAAAGAGCCATTTCTACGATGGTAAAACGGTTTTATTTTGGTATACGTAGCCCGGAATATCCATGAATGTAGCCTGAAATCTTGTAACCTGCCTCCAGGCGCCTGAGCTCAGCGGAAAGTGTTTTTTTGTAGGTTTATCAACGCCAGACGTCGAATACTGCAACCGATGCTGGACAGCAGCACTTCATACGCTAGCCTTAGTCGAGCCAAGAAGATAAAACCACAGAAAGTTCCTGCACAACGTGCATGGCCAGAGTCAATTGGAGTCTACACACCCTATCATTCGGCAGATGGTATTCAGTATCACACAACTGGTGGTAAGTTTATCTATAGTGATCTAGGGGAATTGTACTGCATTGAAATGGAGATGTGGAAGGAGACCTAAGGGATGTTGTCCAGATGAAGCAAGAATCATCATCATCAGGTACCATCTTCTATCAGAAGGTTGGCTACCATGACCCTCCAACTATCCCAAAATCTGAGTTTTGGTTTGTTGTCATGGTCATAGATGAAGCAAGAATGTCTACCCATAAGCTCTCTGTCATAAGTCGAAAAATCACAACAAATTGCTACCTTAACTCGTGTAAGGAAGTAATAATTTATCCAAATCGGAGTAGCTCAGTATTTGATCTTATCCTTATTTTTCAGGTGCATTGCCAGCTGGTTACACTGTTGTAAGCCCCGGGATTGCTCCCCAGGGCCAATTAATCGTGAACGTTGGAACACCAGCAAACACCCACCAGTCACTTGCCATAGGATCCCAAGTGCAGTTTGTCCAAGTCTCGACGGTGCCTACTGTTGTACAAGCATTGCCTGCTGGTTTGATCCAAGTGACTCCATCCGGCCAGGTCACTACAACGAGCGCCATTACTGCCATTGCAGTCCCCGATGTTCAAGGTAGCAGTGACCTACGGGGAAGCAATGCTGCTTCTTCGCCGAAAACTGTCACAACAGCATACTCAATCGGGGAAACTCCGAATGGGGACACCAATGTGCTTAAGGGTGACGGGTCAGAAACAGAGGTACGATGATGATACAGCCTATTATTCGACCCTACATACCGAAGTAGCGGCTATCCATAGTTCATAACAAAGTAGCACAAGCATGATTCAGTACTCCTTATTCATTTTTCAGTTGCATGTGTATTAATGGTCATGGATTGTTGTCGTGTACAGTAGTTGTGAGGTGAGTGCTAGGCATCATTGAGCGACTCGGTTTGAGAATGAGGCTCGGTCCTATCCGATAAACATAGGTTGTCTGCACTTTGAATGAGTCCCAAGGACAGGTTAGAAAATATCCATCAAAGGAGCTCTTCTCATGTGAAGCTTCATATTTTTTGCCACTTTTTAACAGCCTGCTTTTATTTTGCGTGTGTTTAATTTTCCAATGGCCTAAATAATGCAAAGAATATCTAAAGTTATGCCTAGCACTTGTACCTTTTTCTGTTATAATAAAACTTTCCAATTTGCGAAATGTGTGACCGTCAGTCTCGTCTTGACTTTAGTCTGGGTAAATCTGTCAACCCGTATGAGATATTGGTTGTTTGTTCAGATTTAAGTAGAATTTTTGATTTTCAAAGTTTCTTTTTTATTTTGGTGCCCTGATAACAATTGTCACAACTAGATTATATTGTATTGTATATTACTATGCAGAAAATAGTATACTGTGATTTGAACCTAAATCGTACAAGCCCAATAAAGTTTTACCCACTCATCATCTTTTCCCTGACAATATTGATTGCTTAATTGGTAGATAGTGCTTCTTATAAAATTGGCCAGAACTTGGCATGTGTGGCGTGGTGGGTTGACAGGAAGACATAAAATCCTAGGTGCATGATTACATAATTGCTAGATATAAGTTTAATGTGTCAGAATGCTGTCTGTGAATTGTTCATTTTTTATACCAAGGAGGGCATTGCGGCATGTATGTACGTATGCATTCTGGGGCACAACGAACTTTTTTGTGGATCTCGAAGGACCTTGATATAGTTTCGTGCATGAATCTGTTCAAGGAAAACACCCCACCCTGTGGAATTAGCGACAACGTATCCACTATTGAAACCTTTGCTAAGGGCTCTTGTGATTATTTTTTTTCCTTTGCGAGCAGCGACATACAGCTCCTAAAACTTAGTCGAAACCTACCAAAGTCATGTTCGTTTGAGTGGAAAGATGTAAGATCGAGTGTTATTTCATAGCAACTGAGTTAAAGGGCTAAACGATATTAGTCAGTCGAATTTTGCTTTTTTTATTAAACAATTATATTTCTTTGATTTAGACTGATATTCTACATATAAATGATTTTAGGCAGTGCATGTAACTGTGAATTGTCAGATCCAATACGTCAAATGAAATTTTTATTTTCCTACTTGTTGTTTTATCGAGCCTAAGGCTCCAGAGATTTTGATTACACGCTGTAAGCTTGTTTTTATGTCATTGTACATAGAAAGATCGTAGATTTAGACAAACCTGTTTTTCCTTCAGTCTTTTTCTGCCATAGTTGTGCTTTCGCCTCAAATTTAGCACACGTTATCTCCTAAATTTATCAAGGAGAAATCAAGAGAACGAGTTAAAGAGAGCACGTCCTTGTCTGCTAATAAGGACGATATAAAGAGAATTTGTACTCGATCTCACTAAATCCAGCATTGTTTATCATTTTTCGTATCATATCACCTCGAACCTCATATCAGCTTGATTTTGCTATGCTGTTGATTAGCCAAAGTACTTTGAGATATGCACAGGCTATTAACAAGGTCTGCAATTATATTCTAAGTTCCAGTTAGCCGCATATATCTTGGTCTTTCGGTCGAGTCAATTTCCTAATGGGTTGATAGTGTATGCCGTTAGAGAAAACAGGAAAGGAAGAAAGGAATACACAAATTTTTTATAAGCATACGGTATATTTGAATAACAAGGCTGGAATCTAAATTTACAATATTTAAGACATATAATTTTAACAAAAAAATGATTTTAAGCGAATGTTACGCACAATAACCAGGCTGAAAAATGTATTTAATGTGAAAATCATACTTTTTATAACAAGAAAATCCTTGCTTGTAAGAAAAAACAATCGCGTTATTACAGAAATTCTCCTCGTGGGAAATCGCTGTATCCTCCGGAAAGTTTTTATTGCAACTGTTTTATCCGGGTAGCTGAAGAACTTTGGATAAAACAGTAGGGATCAGGATAACACACACATTTAATGTTTAAAGTATGCTGGGCTTGCCGTTCATTTTTTCTCATTTTCAAAATATTTATGCACAAAACCCCATCAGCTAATCTTACAATGAAAATAAGGATAAGTTAGCTTAATTAAAAATAACTTTTACTAAGGCAGTGCTAAAATTGTTTAATTATGTGTTTACGATTTTTGATTTTTAAACATTTTACAGCTGTCCTTCCTAGGTATCTTGTTTTGGAAATGTGATTACAAAAACCAGTGTTACGATTATACAAACCGACAAATTACAGTAGTAATTTACTCCTATGCTCTACGTTTGAGACCTTTAAATTACTTTCGCCGAAGGTTTATATGAAAGCCAATATTTTTTATCATGATTATTTGTTATTGAGAAACATAAACTGTTTTTCTCATTTAAAGCATCTTATTTGCTCTGGAAGCATAAATGAGTGGAAAAAATTCGAAATATAATTGTTTGCATGATGTGGGGGATGGAATAATGCATGAGAAATACGCACAATGTTTGTGGGTCAGAAAGGGTCAGTTTAACAAGCCTGGCGACAACTTTCTAAATTTACCATTACTCTCTTTATAAGAACCCGTTAATTTTAAGTTCAGACTGGTTGTTCTCAATTCTTTCAAAAATCTGAGATTGGACTGTTCTTAATTTGTTCTTAATTATTAGGGTGCAAGCAGTGCAATTGCTATTGTGCTCTAGGAAAGTGTTCAAGCCGCATTTGCCAACAATGCGATTGAGACATTTTTTATTTGCCGACAAGTTTGAAAGTTCACCGAAGAAGTACCCCTAGATGGCAAAAAACGTCTCGTTTTTGAAAGGGAAAAAGTTCAAAGTTACATTTTACAGTAGTAGCTCAGCCTCGGCTTATTTTATAATTTGTTCTTAATTTTTGAACAATTTTGAGGTTCGTGTTCTTATAAAATTGTTCTTATAAAAAAGAGAATATAAACGGAATATAATTAAGATTGAGAATAGATATCATAAATATAACCTTAGGGATACGACTTACCTTGAGGATTATTTTAGTGATACGGGAACGTAGGTGGGTTTCTCACATTTTGAACTTTTAGGGCAAAATTTTCTGCAGGACAATATGCATCTACCCCCCAACAAAAAGTATGAAGTGACGCCCCTGACAGGGGGTGCACCCCGTTCCGGTTGATATCATCGATTTTGCCTCTCGCTATTTTCATTTCATTTTTCATTTAACCCATATTTAAAGTTTGCATTTTACAATAGTAATTATAAGAATACTAATTCAAACCAACTATTTTCAAAGAAGGCAACGTACTTTATAAAAAAATTAGCGGCATAATTTGCAAGCGCATTTATCGCCAGCCCAGTCTTTGATCCTCTTTGTGAAAGCTGCAAGGGTTCGTTCATTTATAACACTGTCATCTAGGGTATTCCAAAGCAGACTCCGTCTAAAGGACAGTGATTCTTGACCATAACCTTGTATCTTTATTAGTGGCAGTTTGCAGAGATTTTGTATCCTTAGGTTTTAAGTGCCTCTTTTCATGAAATTCTCATATAATCGATGGGTTAAGATGATTCATGGGCTTCTAGATTTTTGTCATTAATTTTTGCAAGTTTCTAACATGTATGCAAAAGCTGCAATCTTGAAAGTGCACTCGTAATCTTTAAAGAGGATCCGAAGAGCACGTTTGCGTGTGCGGTCACGGTCTTTGTCTGCAACTTCGTTGCCAGATCAAAGGGCAATAATTGAAGTTCGACAAGAAAACCACGTTGCAAATTGCTAATGCCTGCTCTCTAGATATATGTGTATTTAGCCTAGAAAAGGCACTGCTTTTTTGTTGACTTTTAAGCATAACGTTTTAACGTGATTGCTAAATTTTAATTTGTTGTCAATTTCAATCCCACAATCCCTAGTAATTTAACATGATCTGTGGCAGACCTGTTTAACATGCTCTTCAGATTTGAAATCTTCGACCTAAGACAAATTTGTACTGAAAATTTCATGTTGTTCAGTGGCGAGTTACTTTGTTAAGAATATTTAGGTAATTTTTTAGATTTTGCCGTAATTTGCTGCTGTAGTGAAAAAAATTTATCACAGAAACAAATCCTATTGAAATGTATAGGAAAAGCTAAATTTTGAAAATGGGGTAGTTCACTGCCACACAACCAAAACAATATGAAGTTTTTGGCACAGACCAATTTCAACATGAAGATTCCAATTATTTGATCCATTTTTGGCAAATTTGAAGATAAAAGTTTTACCGAGACCCAGAATTATAAGAATTCATTTTTCTATGATATATGAAGTTATTGTATTACTATTTTTTGTATTACCAATTATTGTCATGAGTTAAGATCTAGAATTGTAATTCTCTTCACATATTTTTATTTAAACTTTAACTTGTATTCCTTGTCGTTTGAAAGAAAAAAATGATTTCTAATTTTTTGTTGACGGCTGGCTCTGTGAAGGAGCCCAGAAGGAGCCTCGTACTAATGTTTCTGCGCAGCGGCTATTACTAATTTCGCAGCTTAGAGTCTTGATCAAGTGGGTGAAGGTAATTCGGAAAGTCAAATTATATCAATTGGTACAGGCCAGACTTGCTTGCAAGACAGTTTACTTTCTGCAACATCAACCTGCTGAAACGTTTGTTGTGATGTAGCCTTCAGTGAAGTTTTTTGTTTTTGTAAAGTGACGTTTGAATCGTAGCCAACTTTAGCGTAGGCCTAATAATACAAAACTGGTTTTGGATGGATTGGCGTCTTTTGAATGCAGCCCCTTTCCAACCCAACGAAAAACGACACACACGAAGTTAGACCGTGTAATGATTCTGGTGAGACGTGCTCAACTCTGGAAGGCAAAGGTAGGTCGCAGAAAAGGAAATTAGACGTTAGCGTGCTTGATACTACTTCGGAGACAGGTTGCAGCAGTGACAACTTGAGAAGTGGCAAAAAGTGTCGTGTGGACGACATCATGGAACGAGGAGGTAACAATGGCCACTCGCCCAATAACGGGATAATTACACCTATCAATAACCAAATGAGACAGAATTCTTCTCGAACTAATCATTTTCATCAGACAGGAAAGCTTAATAACACGGCCACCGGGTATGGCGTAAAACCTTCCCAGACAAAGAAGTTAGTAATCAAGAACTTCAAAGGTGAGCTAAAGAGCTTTTTTGTTTGTTATTATCAGTAATGTATTAACAATAATTCAACATTTCTTAAAATACCATTGTTTGTTGGGATTTCAGCCATAACTGATGCAGATGTAAGGGATATAAAGATCAGTTTGGTGTCAGCAGGGAAATATGCTGAATATTAATTCGGTCTTCTACTAACGTTTTTTAGCTAAGCGGAAACGGTACCCAAATCATGCAGAAATATAACCTAAAGAAATAAAGCATACAGTAGCTGTTGGTTGAAAGACATTTATTTATTTCATGTCTAATAAAAGAGCTTTGTTGCTTTTTAGAAACCTACTAGGTGGCTTTAAAGCAAATTAAATAATGTTTTTAATTGCAATCTAGGGAAAATTTTTGGGGAAGTAAAAACTTAGTTGAAGTGAATCTCCAAAACAACAAATGCTTTGAAGAAACTTCATAGATTTACCTTCCTTAGAAAAGTTGATATATATTTTAGAAATAGAGTTAGTGGTTTAAGATCAGTTTATACAAAGTTTGTTAAATTTTTTTTGTTAATCACAACTAACCATAGCTTATGTAAAATCCATGTAAAGCTCACACCAGATATTTCCCAATAAACAATTTGAATTCATTGGGAAATCATTTGTCCACACCAGATATCTCTAGGTAAGCTACATGGACTCCACACTGGACCAACACCCTTGTTCCCCTCCAGGTCCCCCTCAAATGCAAAAGGGGTGCTGCACATGGCTTAAATAAGTGCTAAAAAGGGGTGCTGCACTTCTAAAAAGCTAAATCATTCTTATTGAAACCAATTATCCTTTCTTTGGTTTTTTTATTTATCAATGGCTCGCCTGACAATTACTAGGAAGTACAGGTACTGCTTCCCTGCTAAACAACCTATGGCTAGGCCTGTATCAATTTTCTGCATTGTTTCCAAATAACAAGGAAAAACATCACCCTTCTTGTTGGAAATTGTGTTGTAATCCTGTTGATGATTTCTGATTTACCTGTCATCAGTTCCCTTTATCTTTTGTTTCATCCAGGGACCGCGCACCACTCTAAAAGTGGAGGGGCTGAAATAGGTGTGACTGAAATTTTTTGAGGTCATGCCCTCTTGAATGCCGGAAAACGCTCCTTTTAGAAAATACTTGCTTTTTTCTATTGAATTTTTATAAACAGTCTGGTTCAGAGAAGGGAACAATAACTATAAAAATAGATAGAATTAGCTTGAGGGTAATGAAAAACCAAGCTAACCAAGTTAGAAAATACAACATATCATTAAATGAGATAAAAAACCTAGAAAAAGAACAAAAATGGTTCCCAGTCAATGAGAACTGCTACTACATAGGAGTAAACTATCCATAGTTGCGTCAGAGTAAACCTTCAAAAAATTTTTCTAGCCTATTATTGCAAAAAAGTGGGTGGGCTATAGCCCCTGCTAGCCCCATGGCTGCGCGGTGCCTGGTTTCATCCTGCATCCATGTAGCCATCAACACAAATTGAGACCTTTTCTGGTAATAACCTTTTTGTCCACTATTCTCCTATTAACACTATTTATTACTTGAAGTAAAATGGCCTAATGCATGGTCAAAGTCATACTATTTATTTGCTCTCTGGATCTAGCCTAATCTGCAATCCATGTATGTTTCACAGACATCTTGGAAAAATGCCAATCCTTCGACTTCACATGATGATATTAAGTGATGCTTTCTCAATATTTCTACAGATATTTTTGAAGCACAATGTTTAGAGATCTATAATTTTTATCTATATTCAATTCTGTACCTGCAGGGGTGCTGTATTCACAGCAAGGATGACTGTTGACGCTTTAAATAAATTTTCCTGGCAGCAATTGCTCTCTAGACCTTGTATGGCAGAGATCCAACAATGTGATTTCCTTGTGTGTGTTTAAATTTTCCCCATGTTTTCAATTTTGTTTACATACTTTTTTCTATTTCTTCACTTTTCATTTGAAACCTAAATCATTCTTGCAAGCTGGTGATATTTGAAATGGTAGGGATCTAGTGTTCTACCACATGCTCTTTGTTTTTACTGTTCCTTCTATTGTCGTTTTTATTGTTTTTTTAACCGTTAATTCTGAAAACTCCAGCTCAGTGCAAAGTGCAAAATACAGAGCAAATATGCATAGACAGATGAGATTAGATCAAATTTTGTACTTTTGTTGTGAAATTACAAAATGAACTATTTATTGTAGTGCATCCTTATAAGCTCAACTTTCCAAGCAACTCCATGTTTTCATAATAGCTAAAAGCAGTCTCACAAAGGGACATTGGACATTCATTTGGCATAAGACTAGTTAGTAGCATACCAAAAGAAAGATGTCAGTTGTAAATCTCCAATAGTGATTTTTGGATGTCAAGTTAAAAAAAATGCAGAAGCTATGTACAAATATCAAAATTGACTTTTGTGCATTTGCAAACCCCTTATCTTTTAAATGAAATTTTTATGTTACAAGGTATTTTAACAAGATCTGTATTTTTTGATCCAATCAACTGTTCTATCAGATAGGGTATTTGCTAAATATCTTTTAATAAGGATATTTGGCTAAAATATAACAAATTAGAGAAATTGAAGATTGAAACCCTAAAGTAGAATAGGTATTCCCGACTATTCTGCATCTGATGTGCACTCCTTTGAAGAATTGCTTTTTAGCCCGCTTCCTTTTTCTCCAATTTCAAGCAGTTGATATTTTCATCTGAGAATATCCCCAGACCGACTATAACTTGGAATATTCACTATAGCTCAATGCTGGTTGGTTACTGTCAACAAAGAACGGAACTTCTGATTCATCTAAGTTTTAATATTAGACCATTCTGCGCTCAGTGTTTTATATCTTATCTGGAGCATTGTTTGAAATATTTCAGAGGCATTGTGATGAAACATTGCCAGCATTGTATATTTGTAAATGGTATTATGAAGTTGAAGCTTATTTTCCACAAAAATTATGTTCTCATTTTCATTCAAACATGTTTTTAATATTGCTTTCAATAAACTTTTCAGCATATATACAATGCTCATTTTCAGCAAAATGTTGATGTCCATCTTCTGCAAAAAAATTGATGATAACCATGTTTACTGGAATTAAGGCCCCTGACATTTTTACTCCATGAAAGGTCTTTTACCTGGCGCATTCTTCTCGATTACAAGGATCTAAGTTCAAGAATAAATTAAGCTAGACAATACCGGCAGCCAACACATTTGTTGATCTTTGTATTAATTTTCAGACAACAATGTTGACCGTTTGTTACAATGCCTAGGGCACTGCCTCGCTGTTATTAAAGCACAGCATTTATTCAAAGTCTGTTGTTGATTGGAGTAAATAAGGTATTTTCAGTGAAAATGAATGATGATTTTAACAAAGTTGCGATGCTTGATTTGATCTGATAATTGGTGCTTAATTTCTCCAACAGCAGCAACTGTTTCTTGACATCAGCTGACCAAAAATTTGAATGGTACAATTTTTTTGCAAAATAATGCGTGCAAAGTTGACAGCCAGAAAGCTCTATGAATTATTCATCAAGATTATTTTAATGCTAATTGTAGTTAAATATTGCATTTTTAGAAAAGCCAAATCTTCCAGACAACTATAAGGAATTGACATGGGAAAAGCTGAAAGAAGCCGTTCATGCAATACATGCTAGCAAGTCTATTTCATCAAGTTTAGAAGAACTTTACAAAGCTGTTCAAAATTTGTGCTCCCAAAAGATGTCACAGTTGCTCTATGAAAAACTGAAAGATGTCTGTGAATCACATGTCAAGTCAAATATCAACCAGTTTATAAGATATCCTTTTCTTCACATATTTTAGTTCCTTGAATTATTTTCGAATATTTCTGTTATGAATATTTACCAAGATACAAAAAATGTAGCAGACCATGATGGTTTGAATTCTTGAAGGTCATAATGCCTACATGCCTAAGTGTAAGTTTTTGTAGTTTCCTTTTGAAACTTATTTTTATGGCTCAGATGCGCAATCTAAGGACACCTTATCATATAAGCTTTATCTGAATAAAAATAATTGTCAATAGGAAAAACCACTGATTGTAAAAAGCTTATGTTAAGTCAGTTTCCAGCTTCAAGTTTCCTTGTTAGCATTTCTGTCTTTATTCCGGGTTTCCTTAATTCATCTTCACTGGTGCGACTGACAACGTTGTTTTCTGTGATCGACTGAATACATGTTGGGAAAATCATTGCAGGCAAATGGTGAGCCTCTTGCTTTACAAATCATTTTGTCTTTCTTCATGTTAATATAATTCAACTTTCTTGGTTAGCAATCAATCTCTTTGATTGAGAATTACATACTAATGTTTTGATAACAGGTAATCAACAAATACTTTATTGGCTCAAGCCACCTGCCAATCAACTATTGGCCAATCAATGAGCCCGTAAATGATATGATGCTTGCTGATTGGCCAATTGATAAATATGCCACTTTTGTAACTGTCGATTACCTTGTGGTCCATCTGAAACTAAATTATGTCACCATAGATTTTGATGGAGCTCTATTTGATGAAAATCTGATTGATATCACCAATTCATTTTCTACGAATTACTGTTCTGTTTCAGTTAGTTCTTTAGCTCTGTTTTAATCCAAATATTGTGGCTAGATAAGCAAGATAAAGTTAATTGAATATTTCCGAAGAAAAAATCCAGCTTAAACATTCATTTTGAGAAAGCTAAATTGTGATATTCTTTTTTTTTAGATTATGATCCGAAGTATTTTCTTGTACCTTGATCGAACATACGTTCTACAGAGCCCCTCTATTCTTTCAATTTGGTAAGCTTCCATTCAGGCCCTTTTTTGGCCGAATCTTGTGATAATATCACGTTTGTTGCCAGGCAATGAAAACGTCTGTTCTTGTGCACCTGTGAAATTGTCTCAGTTCTAATACGTATCTTTCTACGTTATGCAGTGAAAAAGTTCGTTTAAACCTATTCAACTTTCAATGATTTATTTATTTCAGTCTGGATGATTTGCTTTCCTGCTGATGGTTGAAACTATTTTTTATGTCCATACACGATATTTTTTAAACTCAGTCCTTTTTAGTACCACTTCGAAACCTGAGCTGAGAAAAAATTTTGGTATTCTGCTCATCTCCCTAGAGAAAAAGCAATGGGACTATAATGTTATTTCTATAAGCATTCTCATTGAAATGCTATTTTCAAATCAAGAGCCGAAGTATACAACCATGTCGATTACTTGATTTTTTTATCTTAATTCCAAGAATTTGCTGTTCAATACTTAATTTGAGGAAATTTTTCTACAGGGACATAGGATTGAATTTGTTTAGAACACACGTCATGAGCAATACTATTGTCCAATCAAAGACCGTTGATGGCCTGCTTCATTTTGTTGAAATGGAGAGGTAGGATTGCGTTGAGTTGTGCTTTCTAAATTACAAAGAATTGTGCAGGCAACACTGTACGCTTTCAAGAAGGTGAAAGAAGAAAGAGCCTGGTCTTTTATCGATTTAGAGTATTTTAGGAAGTTCTGCATTCCGTAGTGAAATATCTATAATAAAACGTGCTATTTTATGTACTATTTAGCCTATTGCTTTTTGTAAATGCAGACAAAATTCTGCAATGTCTGAAGAATTCACAATTAGAGTGAAAATATTTTATTTATCTTACCGCATTTGTCTAGTCAGCCAATAAACATGTCCAGTCACGTGCCCATTTAAAAATTTCCAGTAAACAATTTAGTAAGGTCTGATGCAATCTTGTGTATGTCCAGCTTTTCTGTATTTAGATTCCCTCTAACGAGAGCTGATTTGGTTTATTTTTCTTTCAAGGAATGGCGAATCAGTGGATAGGAGCCTCCTAAAAAGCTTGTTGCGCATGCTTGCCGATCTACAGGTTGTTAATTTTGGCGTGTCTTTCTGAATGATCTACAACAAGCTTATTACAACTTCAAAAAAGTTTTCAGAAGTGCAGAGCTAAATCCGAGTTTTAAAGTTATTTTATAGGCGAGAAAGAACTGATTTGCACGTGTAAACAAAATACGTAATGGTTAGGAATCTGTTCAACAATGTTGCAATCGAGGAAAATAGCAGTGTTTAACATTACAAATTAAGCACGTAGTAGTGTTTGCAGTTTAAAATGAGAAACAAAACAGTGTTTGCAGTTTAAACTGAGAAACAAAACAGTGTTTAAAGTTTGTATTGGGGAGCAGAACAGTGTTTACAATCGAAAATTAGCAAAATAAATGTTTTTGTAAAGTAATGTTTCGTTACAGCACTTTATTTGAGAAATCTTCTTTCCACCATTTATTTTTCATGTCTTTGACAGATCTTTAGTCATTCATGCGTTTATGACGTCACTATCTTATTTTCTATCAAAGATGTACGAAGATGTCTTCGAGAAGAGGTTTCTGGTGGCAACAGAGAATCTCTACGCCGCCGAGGGCCAGAAGTATATGCAGGATAATGATGTATGTCTAATTTTGTTATCTTATATAGTATATTATAACACGTTGTCGGTTCTTAAAGTTAAATTGCGCCAAATAAAATTGCGGCGCTTCATTTTTGTACAAGGATGTAAATTCATGTGTAGATTAGATATAGTATATTGCTACAGGAAATATTATTTGCATTTGACCACATAATTTATCCTAAATTCTTTGCTAACCGAAGTCATAATGGTGCAAAATAGACGTGCGACTCTTTCTCTATAAAAGGGTGTACATTTTTCATAAGTTTCGAGCCTTTCGAGTCTTTTTCATATTTAAGAAAGAGTTATTGAAACGTAGTGTTGGAAAAGAGAACTTCAATGATAAGGCTCTTAAACTGTAGATTAATCCGGAACTGCTTGATTTGAGGGATTGTAATTCGAATAACGTCAATGAATCGTCAGTAATAAACTCCTGCATACAACCCCAATTGTTCTGTGTGTCCGTGTGACTTCAGCGGCTTTGGGAGGATCTAAGATTAATACGTCTTCAATGCATTCAGTACCCGCGAAAAAAGTGCAGGGAAGGAAGAGAAGGGGAAAGGGGTGGACCACAATCGCTTTCCTTTGGACCTAGAACTTTACCACACACTTTTCTACCCACATGTGCAATAGCGTTGAGTTGAATTAGAAATCTGTATGTTAGGAGAAATGAACAATTAGTTCGAATGGGAGCCTGGTACAACGAGGTTGT
Organism: Rhopilema esculentum; assembly: GCF_057945365.1. Taxonomy (NCBI): domain Eukaryota; kingdom Metazoa; phylum Cnidaria; class Scyphozoa; order Rhizostomeae; family Rhizostomatidae; genus Rhopilema; species Rhopilema esculentum. The sequence continues at coordinate 9,982,023 of NC_142835.1, forward strand.
CTATGCTGATCAATCACTTTGTTTATTGGAAAACATACCGCGCATTGTTGATCTATGGTTTTCTTGGGGACAACAGTATGATATATGCGATTGCATTTTAGAAGTATGAATTTACTGGTACTTCGTTAAGATGAAAATGCGTTATATAAACCCGTAGAGAACTATAAGTTCTTGTACCTTTAAGAAAATTTTGTGCTACTGGCTATAACGTGTTGTTGCGAAATTACAGTACAGGTTATTGTTTGATTTTTGTTCAAATTTTTTTGCAGGTGCCTGAGTATTTGGCTCGCGTCGATCGTAGATTGAAGGAAGAATCAGATCGATTGCTGCATTACTTAGACTCATCCACAAGGCAAGCTGCTTATTACAAGACCATTTTTTTATTTTTATATAGATAACTCTGCAAAATCGATTCATTCAAGCCCTGTACTTTTGTAGAGGAAATTAGACTTACGGATCAGTCGACTTTTGGGGACGTTTAATCGATTCAACAGTGCTACGTCACTCGTTGGTAGACTCTTTTAAGACGCTTTCAGTTATCAGCAAAAATCTGACTTCAAAAACAAAGGCAGTGCTTTTATAGCTTCAAATTGCTCGAATAAAGATTTAGCATGCGATTAATTTGTTCATTTTAGTTGGACTCACACCTTAATTTTTATTTGAGAGTCTTTTAACCAGACTTAAAATTAGAGATTTTAATGAATAAGAATAAGAAAAAATCGGAATCAAGCTCATTTCCGACCTATGCTTAGCTACCTTTTTGCATTCTAGAAGATAATTTGTGAAGTTGTCTTGTTCTTTGGCTAACTTTGTTTCTCAAAGATTTTTCGTTCTGCTAAGCAAATTTATATTCAATATGCTTTTTCATAATTCCTGGGGCTTTTCTATTTACCCCGTTCCTTTGTTTTGATTATCTCTTCTTACGACTTTCATCAGCTCTTTTTTTTGTTAACCATGCTAATTCTTTAGATAAAGTTTTCATTTTCTTATCAGGTAGTTGGCGTCTCCATCACTGTAGGAAGTTGTCTGATTGTACCACTTTACCTTTGATATTCAATTTTGCCCAGTACACACTGAACTCTTCCTTGAAATCAGAAATTTTCTCCAATTGCAGGAAGCCGCTTATTAGCTGTGTGGAAAAGCAGCTCCTTGGCCTCCATCTCTCAAACATTCTTCAAAAGGGATTTGATAACTTACTTGACGAAAACCGAGTTTCTGACTTAGCTCTTATGTACCAGTTGTTTTCAAGAGTAAAAGCTGGCCTAGAAGAACTATACAAATACTTCGGTGCTTACATCAAGGTGCGTCTAAACAAACCCTTGGCTAAAAGCTTTTTGTCTACCTTACGCAATGATAGATAAAACTATGGTTCTTAGCTCACATTAGGAAGCTGTAAATTATTATTTGACCATAGACCCCACAGCTTGCAGAAGGGAGTAAAGTTGTAAAGTATGGCTTGCGTAAGGGAAAAGCTTTTCAAAACTAAGCAATCAATAACAGTAAATATTTACAATGTAAGACGTTAGTTTTATTAATTATGAATCTTTATCACAATTTTAAGTAGTTTTTCCTTATATTTCCTTACGATATTGTTTATTTAACTCTGTATATTTGAAACAATGAGTTCTAGTAAGCTGATGATCTCTAGCAGTCAGAATTTAGGACATTGGGCAAAGTTTTTATTTTTCTTTTGGAAAAAGAGCTGTTTTGAATTTTGCCAATTAGGTTTTTAATTCACGAACGAATCTAGTGGTGTAATGCAAAAACTTCCTGGATTTTGTAAGTCTGAAGTTTCGAAGAGGCTGACGGAGAGGTGTGAATCTTGGCACGAGTAAACTTATTTCGTAGCCAAAATATATTCATACTCATATTTTGTATGCTCGAAAGTGACATTAATGTTTTGGTTTTGCGTCTTTTTCAAGGCAAGAGGTGCGGCGATTGTAATAAATCCGGAAAAAGATAAAACTATGGTGCAAGAATTGCTGAATTTTAAAGAGAAGCTCGACAACATAATCGAAGAAGCATTTGCGAAAAACGAGAAATTCGTTAACACAATGAAGGTTTGTTTTTCTACTCATCGTTTGTTGTCTCACTGTTTCTTTCATGACAGTGGCTGGGATTGTAGAGCCATTTTCCTTTGAGTTGTAGATCAAAGTTAAATAACTTACTAGAAGCCCAAATTTTATCTACCTAGACTCAACAATACGCCCTTCTTTCAAAAAGACATGTATTTAAATATTAATACCCAATGTTTTCATTGGAAAGTTCATTTTTCAAAACCCTTGTGTCTCTTTCTAAATCCACTATTCTGGCTGTTGGCTTTTTCAAAATGTCCTATCAGACTTTTGACATTTGCACTAGTTGGTTTTATAACTGAATGGCCCTGTTCTCACACTGTGCGCCTTCACAGTTTTCGTGGATGCTCGCGAGCAGCAATGTACAGGTTTTAACGCATAAATGAAGATATTCCTCTAAACCTGGCATTCTATAAAGACTATTCTAGGAGTATTTAGCTCATTTTTATTTAGCCTCCCATTACTTTCTTAGGACGCCTTCGAAAGTTTTATCAACAAGAGGCCAAACAAACCTGCCGAACTTATTGCTAAATTTGTAGATACAAAACTCCGAGCTGGAAACAAGGTTAGTATGGACTGCCACAGAAGAACTTTTAGTAAGAAGTTTTAGTAAGAACTTTGACCAAGGAAACACAAAATTTGTTCGTTTTATCAGAACAGATCATGGTTTGATAGTTAAGAATTAATCCTTTATGTATCAGATAATGCTTTATTAGGGGTTATGATTGATTTTGATTTCTAAGAAAAGCTTTACAAGCGTTTCTTTGATGTGAAAGCAGATCAACAAAGCATAGAAATAAACAGCATCTTGTCATACTTAGTATCAGATCTGGTAGTCATACATGAAGTATTTAGCAATATTTTTTCCCGGTCTGTAAAATAGAGCTGCATGTTTCAGACAGTAAGGCCCAGGTGAACATGATTTCTTTGACGATGAAAAAGGGCAGAATTGTTATGGAGTGAGTAGGTTATTGCGTAAGAAGTATAGCGGAAACTTTTTAGTAAACATTGGCTTCCTATGCATCGTTTTATGCATTTGGTTTTTAGTTGCATGCTCTGATATTGAAAACCTTGTAAATCAGAATATCTACTTTAAATGGTTGTTACTTGGCGTATCTAACACTTGTCGCATTTGTAAAGCTCTATTGCTTTGATTTTAAATCCTGAATTTGCCTTCCAGGAGTCAACAGAAGAGGAACTTGAAAGACTTCTTGACAAAATCATGGTTCTTTTTAGATTTATTCAAGGTAAGAATTGCCTGTGGTTCCGGCGTAGTAAAGGCCCCATGCCCCGTTAGTCAACCGCTCAGAGTTGACAATAGGCTTTGAAGCGCTTTTGTGATGGAGAAAACATTGCGAATTATTAGCCTTACGTCGCTGATTTCGATTTGTAACAATAGATCTATAGTGGAATCCCGATAAAACGAACTCTGAAGGGAACCAGAAAAATATTTTGTTATATCAGGAGTTCGTTAAACCGGGAGAAAACGTTTTTTAGGTCTTTTCGCAGTTCATGTCTAATAATCCTGCGATGGGCTTGTTTAGGCTATCTACAACAACTGTGCACATTTCATTAAAAAAAACCAAGCTGAATTCAAATATTACTAATGGTTAGTCATCGAAAATGAAAATCTTTATGCTCCTCCTATTACTATAGAATGACGTCTTCGATTACTTTACATTCTTATTTTTTTTCTTCTGCTTCTCCGTCCGTGTCTCTCAATAAATTTTTGTCGTCGCTCATTGCCAATGTCTCACATGGAAAAAAGGTATTCCGTAGTATTCAGTGTACTCATTCGCATTAATTTTTGACGCTATCAAACTTTCATCTCTTGCACTGAGTCTATCAGACAGTGCTTGAAATGTATCATCAGCATGTTTTGCCGATGACAATAAGGTTTTCCCCCAAGAGAAAGCGATAAATGAACAGCGAAAATAATTAGGTATAAATAACAGATGGAAAATTTATGAAAAGTTCGTTATATCGAGGGTAATTATGATGAAAGGACCAAAAAATTTGGTTCATAATATCGAGAATTCGTTTTATCCGGGGTTCGTTATACCGAGAGCATTTGTAAGGAGTTTTTAGGCAGATTCAAGGGACCAGACATTTAGTTTGTTACACCGGGAAATTCGTTAAATCCGCAGTTCGTTATATCAGGATTTCACTGTATTGTCTATTGTTAATTAGTTTGCTTTAGGTAAAAATTTCCGTCGACCAACGATAACAAAATAGCAATTACACAATTCAATGAGAGATGTCTCGATGCACGAAATGTGTATTGACAGCATATCGATGCACAACATGTGACGTAACGAAGATAGTACGCTAACAATGATCTTACATTTCTAACAGGAAAGGATGTGTTTGAGGCATTCTACAAAAAGGATTTAGCAAAGAGACTGCTTGTGGGTAAAAGCGCCTCAGTGGATGCTGAAAAGTCGATGCTTTCAAAGTTAAAGCAAGGTGATTCACCGATGAGTTTGTTTACAGTTAGATTGGTTTCATTCGTTCTTAGGAGACCAGGGAATATCGTAATATCCGGACCCATTTCCTTTTCATTTCATTTTAAAATCTTTATACATGAATTCCCTATCAGCTATAATATAAATAAACTTTTGCTACAAATTAATTCTTTAATATTTATATATAAAATAAAGATGTTGCTGTTCTACCTAGGGATAGTGTTTTGTTTTGGGAATTTAATAACTTTGTAGGAATCCCTTCAAGTTTCTTTCAAACATGAAAATTTTGGGGCTCATTCTGACGTTTCTTGGAATCTCATTCCATGTTTTGCATGTTTTGGCCCCAGAATGAAAGAAACTTCCCTTTGAAAATTCCAAATTTTGCCTTGGGATGTCAATATCAAGCTGATTCCTTGTCGAATACCTGGATATCTCTGATCTAGTAATAAATTTACCTTTAAGGCTGTCAGGGCAAAGACCATTCATCATTTTATACGTCATTATGGCCCTGTCATATTTAATTAGGTTCGAAACTGAAAGCCATTTACAAATCCACCCGTCCTCAAATTTTGCAATTTCAATTAATGCTTGAGCCCTGTCTTGAAGACGCTGAAGATGTTCAAGCTTTGTAGCGTTTTAGATTTTGTGAAGTACTGTTCAAGATTCTGTGAAGTATTGTTTTTGATTAAGGTGCTTTCTATATAATTGCTTAAAAATTCTTTTGTCAAACATCCTGAAAAATTCATGCTTAGTTACATAAGTGGCAATGATTATGAAAAAGGCAGTCTAGTTTTGTCTTGCGATTATAGGGGATGTCTTTTCTAATTTTCACCCAACTGCAGATTCACGATCGCAAAGATATTTTGACCCTTTTAAGCCCTGTTTCCCTTTTGATTTCTGTTCCTCGTTAGGGTTCTGCTCTCCCTTACTAGTTCACATAAGAGCCTAAAGTTCCTTGACTAAGGTCGTGTTTTTTTTAGAATGTGGTGCTGCTTTCACTAGCAAATTAGAGGGAATGTTCAAGGATATGGAGTTGTCCAAAGACATCATGTCAAGCTTTAAGCAGGTGAGGTTTTATGACAAGTTCGAAATTTGCTTCAGTTTAAAAAAAATCCAGGCTGAGACATATGCAATTTTCAATATTATTTTCTATTCAATGCAATTTCCACGAGGACCGATTGAGGATGATTATTGACTTTGCCTTGTGAATAGAAAAGGTCTTCAGCAATTGACATTCTGCAGATTCAGTTCTTCTAAGTCCAGTCTGTGTTTTGATACACATTGTATTTTTCTGTTGGTTCGACAGAAAGCATAGCAAAACAAACACAAATGTTTCCATCGACATTATTGTAAACCTTGGCTGCGTTGTAAAAGAACCGTTGTAAGAAGAACCTTTCGGGAGTGATTTTTCAAATTGTTGCATCCGTTGCTAGATTAACCTAATGTAGTGAATCGCCTTATCAATTTACTGTCATTCTCTTAGGCTGCGTTTCGTGCTGCATTCCTCGGCTCCATCCCCCCTTACTGCTTGTATGACAGGGTTTCACTAGCTTTAATGGAGCGACAGAGAAAAGATTGTGTGCATGTCCTACTGAGAATCTATTTAAGAAAGTCATCAAAAGTATAATTGTTATGAACAAGCACATTAGTTTCCAGTCCTATAATATTTAATGAGCCACTCCCTCTTTATGATCTCTTATCATTATTTAGAATCATCATTTTTCGCTCCTTTTTCCACAGTACTTACAGAGTCAACCAGGCGCAACCCCTATCGATCTTACTGTTAATATTCTCACAATGGGCTACTGGCCAACCTACACACCAGCAGATGTTCATCTTTCTTCAGAGGTAACACTTTTCTTCTTTTACCATTAAGATTTCGTTTACAATAAAGTTAATCCAGTTTGAGTCAGATTCAATCCTGTTTGTACCGATAAACTTTTCTTTACATGGGAGTCAGTGTGTTTGCTATCGCTTTGGATCCGCTGTCCAAACACTTGTATTCTGGGCTATTCTTTCTGTATCCAATCTAGATCGGATCCAAAAGATCGCAGATAGACTTTCAATAACACGGGAATTGATTGGTTCGCTATCCTTTTGAATCCGCTTTGCCAACACTTGCATCCTGTGTGACCCTGTCTATATCCACTAAGATCGGATCCCCTGTAAATTGCCGTTGCATGGCATTTTCCACAATCCGCATTTTGACAATATTTTTTTCATCTTAGATTTCATCATATGCTTTGCTTTCACGATACTAAACACGTCTTTTTCACGTCTTTTGGTGACGCTATCGTTTAGCTCTTGAATTATGTGTTAATTGACCTTAATATATTTTCTAGATGGTTAAATTGCAAGAGAATTTCAAAAATTTCTACCTAAGCAAGTATGTGGGAAGGAAATTACAATGGCAGACCACCTTAGGCCACTGCGTTGTAAAAGCTTCATTTCCATCGGTATGTAGAATTTCAGTATGAATTCCCAATTCTATTTGCATTAAACTTGCTTAAAAGCATTATTTCCCGTCAGTTGACCGTTCGTATCAAAAATATTCTTTGCATTGCACTCATAATCGAGAAATTTTAATAATTAGTCCCGCGTCGTTGATTGGATAGTATAATAATGGCCTATTGTGTATTGCAACCAATGAGAATTTAGGCGAACACCAAGTGATTTTATGTCAATTCTTTTCACGTGTTTTTCAGTTACCTCTAGTATATTTCTAAGTACTAAACAATAAGTATTTACACTCTAACTGTGACTATAAACCATTTGGTATAATCTAACATCTGCTTTCTTTAAAGGGGGATAAGGAGCTTAACGTTTCGCTATTTCAAACGTTATGTTTGCTGCTATTTAACGACGGAGATGGTTTTACTCTTGATTATATAAAACAAGCCACCGGAATAGGTGCGTATAGTCAAATTTCATTATTATTTTTCCATTTCCTTTCTAACTTTTTAGTCATTGAATGATGCCTGTTTGTTGTACATCAGTCAAAGTTTTTTCATTTTCTTGAAAATACAATTCTAGTTAAAAAGCTTTGACTAGATAAAAACTCATATGTCAATAGATTAGTTTATGTATTATTGTTGGTATAGTCTATCAGCCAGTTTAACACCTTCATGTGTCGATGTCCGCGTAGTTCTGTATTCTAGAACAAAACTACTTCAGCTTTTATTCAAAGTTTCATGCGAAGAGCGACCGATAGCCTGGTAACATGATCAAAAATCCACATTTTTCAAAATATACTGCTATGTGCTTTGAAATAAAATGAGGTATTTTTAAAACATTTGGACAATCTCTGTAGTCCAAGGCTGACTCGTGTGGAATTGTTTACTCGATTAACCCCTGTTTTAAGACTAAGGTATACGAGGAAGCATAATTGTTTGTTTGTTGTTAGAAATTATTATTATCAAACTTCCCTGCCTTTGAATGCTTGTTTTCTGTGATACCACATATTGCCCTGCCCATAAACATGTTTTCTGTGAAATGACATTTCCTTGTCCATCTTGTAGACGATTCTGAATTGCGAAGGACACTGCAGTCATTAGCAGTCGGGAAAGCCAGGGTGTTAAGAAAAAAACCAATGGTGAGAGACGTGTAAACCCTTTTATTTAACGCTTAATTTTAGATGCCTAAGACGTGATATTATAATAGACGTTTAGATCGCCAAACCACAGAATAGGAAATAGGCAGAAGGGGAACTCCTGCCTATCAGGTGAAGCCTGAAAAAACTAGCGCATGCGTTAACTTATACGAGGCTTAGCATGTATCTGTCGGGGAAAATAATGAAAGTAGACAAATTTATTTGAGACGAAATGCCCCATGATAGCGAACAAATTCAATTATGTATCATAATTCGTTTATATCTGATTAATGAATGATAATTTGTCATGGCTAAGTTCGTCTAATGAAATCGAGGTTGAAGGGGAATTAAGGAATTCTATTGTTGACTCAGGCTTCAAAAACAACAAATAAACCAACGAGAGTTACCCTTCTGCCTATTTCCTATTCTGTGGCCAAACTGACAAGAGCAAACAAAATATAGCATTGGGAAGTTTTACTGCTATTTTCAATTTTTATCATTAACGAAAGAGAAACTATGATTAACCAATTAAATTATGACTCCAATTATACTCTAAAGGTTTTGCTATACAAATGACGTCTGCTGCTGAAGTTGAAAAGTTGATATGGGCAGGAATATCAAGGTTTTCGGATACGTTTCAGCTGTCACCACCTTTTGGAAATGCCTTTAGGTCTAACGGAGCCGTGAATAATTTTATTTTGTGTTTTACAGGGTAAAGAAATTGAGGACAATGATGTGTTTTACTTCAAGAAAGATTTCAGCCATAGACTCATTCGAATAAAGATCAATCAAATACAACTGAAAGAAACGGTAAGAAAGTCAAGTTCAAAACTTTAAAGTAAATATTCTTGAAAAGTATTAACTTGTTTCATAATGTTTTTGCGTAATTACTGCTTAGGAATTCATGCATCCTTTCACATTAATAAAAGCTCTAAGGAAACAATCGTTGTATAATCTTTTCCACTTAGAGTTTCCATTCAAATGTTTCACCAAAATATGTTATTGTTTTTGATTATTTTTTCGTAGCCTGAAGAAAATATTAACACAACGGAAAAGGTTTTCCAGGACAGACAATACCAGGTAAGTATCGAGGTGTAACTATTTTTCTTTTAAGTGTCTTGTTGACATTTTAAAAAGAATGAGATTGAAATAACAAGTATGGAAATGTAAATTTAAGACTAGAATGACAATGAAAGATAGGCAATGAGAAAGACTTATAGATAAATTTTCCAACCTTATTTTATTTAATTCCAGGTTGATGCGGCAGTAGTACGAATAATGAAGACAAGAAAGACTCTAACACATAACTTGTTGCTTGCTGAACTTTATAACCAACTGAAATTCCCTGTAAAGGTATTTTTATCACCATCTTTGTGTCCTCTTCTCTGGTAAAAATTTGCTGGATGTTTAGTTTATGGTATAAAAATGAAGAATTTGCGCCTTTTCTTAATCTGCGAGAAATAATATGATATTTTTGTGATATTTTGAGGTGATTTTTTGCTATCAAAAGACTTCTGCAGCGGTTATCAGCTCACAAAGAGAGGACAATTTTTGTTCGTGAATATAGTAGGATTTTATGTACTCGTTAATGGGAGTGCCTTTGAAATTAGGCGGAAGGCTTTAACTTTAACCATTTTTCACTGTGGTTATCTTTTAGAGTTACTTTGAGGGCACATTCACGGTTAGTCTGTGAAGTTAAAATATAAGTCTAGCGAATTCTTAGTTGCTGTTTATTTTCTTTCAGCCTGCTGACGTCAAGAAGCGAATCGAAAGTCTGATCGATAGGGATTACATGGAACGAGACAAGGACAATCCGAACCAATATCACTACGTTGCCTGAAGAGATTTATTACCACATTATCGTACCGCATATTTCACAGAATTGCTCCCGGTTCGTTTCCGATTTAAGCTGTCTTCGCATGTGTTCTGGTCAACGCGGGAAAAGAAGTGCTTCTTTCGTGTGTATGCCAAGCTCTCTCATGGTCGGAGAAGTGTCATTATTTTGGTATGATCTGCAGAAAGCTATGCTGTTGCAGAAAGTGTTTGATAGCCCAGACTGAATTCGTCAACCATCAATACTTAAATGTCGTTATGAATGGGTATAGTAAGGACATTGCTAATGTAGTTCCGGGTTGGTTTAATGATCATGTGGTACAATCATGGGCACTTGAGACAAAGCCTTTCACAGTTAGAATGTATGCATGTTTGTAGCAGGTATTTTCGTATTGAAGAGAGAAAGAGGAATGCAAAGTCTGACCGCCGTCTAACTACGTTTTTGTAAATACACGGTTTAAGTTAACACCCCTTCTGAACCACTCAAAGAACGTAAAGGCTGGGGAGAGTTCAGCGCATGGTTAGCCAAGCCTTCAGAAGGAACCCCTATTTTATACAAAATGCCTAACAACTTAGCTGGGTTTTTAGGCACTAGGACAAGGGCTAAACATTCCTTGAACTTACAAATTGGGATAGCACTTCCCCCCTGTCTTTACGATACCCATTTTGAAGATTTTGTTTCTGTCCAATCGTTTTTTGCATAACGAGAACCATATTAAATGTTTCACTGATGCTGAAACTGCATGCTTGATTGTTCAAGCAAAGCATCTTTCTCAAGGGAACGGCTTTGCTTGTTTTGCATCTATAGGTATTTCCTTGTGGACCCAAATTTAGTTTCATCTAAAATCCCATTGCCTGGCTTGTTGGAGCGTTTATTTTTTAAGGTAGCATCAAAATTGTCCCATCTGAATTGAAATCCCATCTGTATCATTTAAATGTTCTCTCGATTGGTTAAGTTGCTTTTGAAGATGAAAAGGTTTTATAACTGAAAACATTTATCAGTGTTAGTCAAGCTTTATTCCAACTTTCAAACCAAAGACGAGAAGTTGCTTTCCTAAACATATGTTGGTTTTGTTGTTGTTTTCCAAATTAGATCACAGATTAGAAACAAGTGGCTTTCGCTTGGTTTTTTTGTTTCAGGCCCTTGCATGTCGTAGCGTGCATTTTGAAGGGCTGGTGGTGCTCGATAATCCAGGGCGGGTGTTCAAATGTAGAGGGGCATCACTCTTATCTCGTAGAATGCATCTTTCTCAACAAAAAAGGTCTATATCTTGTTCTGTTCGTCAGCAAAGGGGAGCTGGCGGTTCTAGAGGCGTCGTGGAGTAAGTCTCTAGTGAGGAGGTACCAAAGGATCATTTGTTTACAATGTAATGGTTGTGCGTATGATCCAGGGCTCCTTATGGCGTGGTGCTTCTGTAGCTTTCCGATATAGATATAAACGAGGTCATTGGGCTGAAAGTGATTTTTTAGGTCAAGTATCTCCCTGTCACCCTGTAGCACGTCGTGGCTCTTCTAGCCATGCCATTGAAATTCAATGGCATTTGCTCAGTTACATTTGATTAAAACGCTGTTTGTAAAATTAAACACGCTTTGGAAAGTAACATCCCAAAATTTGATAAATGTCTAAAGACACGTTTAAGACACAAATTTTGCACTTTTTGGCGCTACCCTCTTGGTCATATAATCCAAACTTCATCAAAATATTCATAATGACATTTAGATTATTTTTTTCAATAACATTATTTCGAGATAAGTTTGTGTCAGCTAATCATATGTACCTTCAATGGTAATGTGGCTTTAATTTTCGGTCAGCCTGCAGTTAGTTAAGCCGACAAGAAAATTTTTGATTTTGGCCTTAAAACTCTAAGTCACGATTTCGGGGTGAAAAAGCCATTCCAACTTTTACAGTAGGCTCAAAAGGAGAGTCTCCCTGGCCCGATAGCAATTTTGTTGTTGTTCTTAATAGCTTTTAAAAACCGCCGAAGGAATAATTGGACCCACAAATCATAGAAAACGATAATTATTAACAAATATAAACACATTTGTCTTAGATCGACAGAGATAGATTACGTAAAAAGTGTCATTCAGTTTAAAATTTTGCCACAGACTTGAAAAATCTTTCTAAGAATAACAGGCTTGTCATATTTTGCAGCTGCAAAAATTGAGAGTTGCAAATCTAACTGACCAGGTAGGCTATTAATCATCTTTTGGATGGGATGATGGAAAGCGTAGAGTTGACTGTTAAACCTCCCTTTTTAAAGGGGGGGGGGGGGGTTACACGGACTGGGGCTCGGCTTCTGTCTCGTTAGTTATGGCATTAGCGTTAGAAATGACTAGAAATAGCAAAATGGCTATATAGTAAAAATACGATTCTGAACTCAAGAACTGGCGAAGGAGACGTGACACCTAGCTTAGGGCTGTTATCGTTTTCTCCCTTTCTTACATGCATTTTAATTCCCATCTGCGCTGTTTATCATTACCACTTGTATTATGGGTATACACTTGGCGTTTGGTACGAGGCTGTGATCAAAATTGGTCCTGTTTGCTGCTTTAGAGCTAACTACATGGGATGGGATGTGAGAAATTCCGCTGCACTTCATCCTTCTCAGATTAAAACCACTCATTTCTTTTTCTGTTACTATTCCCGTTCGATGACGTAACTGTCTATGGGGACGCGGCATTCTTGCTCGTGACAATGAAGTATCCATGCAGGTCGAACAAACTCTAGACTTGGGTTACTTGTGAAGGCCTAAATTTGACGAAGGAATTACGTATAGTTTCATTACAGAAAAATTCATAACAGAAGTTACAGGTTTAATAGAAAATACGTAAATATCTGAAAGTACGAATCATTTCATTGAAAATATTACATGATGTGATTGTTTTAAGATAACTTCATTGCCACCTGTTGTTAGATAGTTAGCTATTTTCTTTGCCTGCATGCAGACATATGAACTCGGATGGATATTTGGTTTTTTAGAAAACACTCAGCAGGTCATTGCACTACATTTTTATAAAAAGTAGCAATAAGGAATAATTTTTTCCTGCTTATTTCCTGTAAAGGTTATTTCATTAATCCCAGCTTAACTATTGTCGAAACTTTTTATTTAAAGGGAATGAAAATGCGAGCCTTGAAACAATGTTAAAGGAATTTAAGAAGCCTTTACCTCCATGAAAGTTTCATCCCAATCATTATTCGACACAACAAACTTTGTTCCAGTGCTCATATAATCATCAACAACGCTAAAAAAAGAACATTTTCTCTTTAAAGATAACTCAATTCCAGGTTATGTATAAAAACCCTCTGCTAATAAAGAAAGGAAGATTGTTCGTGAACAAAAATCTTTCGATGATGTTTGGAAGCTGTGTTCCTGGAACATGGCGTCAAAGTTGACAAAGACACAAGAATCATATTTATTAGTTTTATTTATAAATTTTTTATAGTGTTCAAATGAATGAAAAGTGGCTTTGTCATAATTATCTATAGATAATTATAATACAGCGAGAACAACACTCAAAATATAAAAAAAATCTGCACCACTTGGAGAAAGAGTAATAAACGAAATATGACTTAAAAGGGTGCAAAATTCATCAAACGAGTTATTGAAGAAATATCAAAATATTTATAAGAGAAAATGGCGAATTAGTGTATCCCTCACCCGTTGTAAGCTGTTATGTACCGATTAAGAAACCTTCGTTCTGTATGCTCAAATTCACCATAGAGCAGGAAATGTGCCCCGTCAAAGAAGTCGGGCAATTCAGGCAAACTTGGGCGTTCTTTTGGTTTGGCACTTTGATCTTCATCCTTGTTTCCTGAAACATAATTCATATAAACAATAATTTTGCATCTGATTGATATAAAATTACATTTTACAATCCAATTAACAGTTAGCAGAGACTTTTTATAGAAAGGGTATAGGCCTATATTATCAATGCCAAAAGACTTCAGCACTAACATTTATTTTCAATGTCAACTTTGATTGAGCCCCTGTTTCAAGAAGAGTGAAAGAAGAGACTTTTTGACGCAAACAATAGATCGCAATTGGCAAATAATTGGGGGCTAATGTAGCACTCCCTTTCAGCTCCTTCCCTTCCAAATTCTTTTTATGATTAGCCAAGAAGACATACCTCTTGTTTCCTTGTCGCTTTCATCTTCGGTGGTCCCTCCATAATCATCATCGTCAATATCCCCTTTAAACCTTTTGCCTTTCTTAGCCATGTCTTCCTTAACCCTTTAAAAGCGTTAAAAGGTGTGCTGTTCAATGTTCTAAATACTCTAAATGAAAGTTGCTGTTGTGACGTCATATGGCAGTTGAGACCCCTCGTTTTAATTCAGAAATCGTGATGTGACGTCATAATCCCTATTCTGTTCGAATACAGTGCCTGTCTACAGTCTCGATCTTTGGCAATTTTCTACAACTCAGATCAATTAATGCCTCGATCAGTTAAGGCAAATTATTTTCAAAATACGTGAAAAGGAATAATAAAATAAACCTATCAATTTATGCACAATTCAGTAACAAATTCTTACTTTCCTTTGTCGTTACACGAAGTATTTAGAGGCACTCACTTTCTAATCTCATCCTCAGTATCCCATCCTTCACTGCCTGAATCGTAGCTGAGCGTCGAATTACCATGCTGTGCTAGACGAGGGATGAAAGGAAGAAAACAGTCATTCTAAGGACTAAATTACCTTTAAAGAAGAAAATCTTTGTGCAAAAATACATATATTTTATATATGTATTTTTAGGAATTCGCGGATCTGGCCTAACCCTCAATTTTGCCGCAATGATTTTTGGAAATAATTGTAAGGGATCGCAATATTCGCGAGAGATTGTGGTATCTCATCTGAAAATCAATGAAAGGGATGGGTGTGAGGGGGGAAGGGGGGGGGGGTCTAACAAAAATAGATGAAATTTTTGCGGTTCAACTGTTTCTGAAAAAAGATTGTGGAAGATAGTTTTACGATTGACCGATTTGGTAGCGGAAATGTTCTAAAACGCAAAAAAAATCCTGTAAATAATTTACTTCATTAAGATAGTGCAAACTTTTAATATCACTTCATTTAAACCTGCTTGAAAATAATTAAGTTTCTTTAAATCACCATTTGAGAATTTCATTACTCTACAAAGGCGTTTCTTTTTACCATGTGATTCGACACATAAACAGTTAAAACTATCAACACGAAGACAACAAGACCAGCTTTCATTCAACCAGGCAGTGGAAAAACGCTTGTTTAAAGTTTTCAGGGACAGCGAAAGGGGGAAGAGAGGGCTAAGAGAGCTATAGCCCCCCTCCCATTAAATGTGCTTAAAACCATACAAATAATTTCCGTGCCCTTGGTTTTTAGCATATTTAGCTCCCCCCAAACGCGTAAGCCCCCTCAATCTGTAATATGCTTAGCGGTTCTTTAAAATTTTCCTTGCTAATTCCAACTTCTAGTTTTCTTACCCCGAGATTGTATTACGTGACAGAATTTAAATGATTGCATTTTCTCCTCAGTTTAAAACGATTTGGAAATTTGTTTTCGTGAGGCGTGATATTAGGGCATGTTTGCATCCACTACACCTAAAGGGAAAGGAGTGCAAACTTTCTAACTGGTGGCAATTAGTCCAGCCCAGTTTTCCCAACAACAACACCTCAGTTTTAAACACTTTGCATGCACACACAAAGATCTTTGTTTAATCTACATGCCCCTCCCTAGGATCGAGGGACTAGATTTGGTTTGCCAATTAAAAGAAGGAATTTGAAAACAAAAAACCCTTAAAAAAGGGACAGCTAAAACTTGTTATTGTCTCACCTTAACCCTTTCGTTATTGACAGAATTTTAGGATTTTTGCCTACTTTATCTAAAAATTCAGCAAAAATTGATTTTTCAAGATAACTGGATGATCTTTTGCCCAAGTAATCATCAATAGCTGTATTTTATGCAAATGATCTTATTATGCCAAAATTATATTATAATTGGACATTAATTAGCATCCAATTTGCATAATTGAATATAACAGAAAATAACTTTATTAATTAAGGTCAATTATCTTCAATAATAAAACACTTAACTACTTTTTTCTTTCAATAATGTATTTTGTCATAGTCTTAGCACACTGAGTTGAAATATCAATCATTTTTCTTGAACAGTCTTTTTTTAATTAATTAATATGCAACAATGGGTCTAAAACAATTCAATTCAATTTGGCAAGTGCAATTTCGATTTCGACTTTTAAGAGAAAGAAAACAAGTAAAAAACACAAAATCTTGGAGAGAAAAGATTGTAATTTTGACCAAATGTTCTTTTTTACTTTTTATGCTTTTTTATTTTTTACTTTTTTTTGCTTTTTCTCTATCTAATCTACATGAATTTACCAAAAACAACAACTAATCTAGCGATCACGACTGTAACTTAGGAAAGCTTCCTTGTACTGCTCAAACTCTGGGGAATGGAAAAGCAAGAAGCAGTTTCTTTCTCCAATACACAAAGGGATATCACATACAACACAGCAAAATGATGAGGTTTTTGCTCTATAACTTTGATCTATGCTATGCACTGACTTCATAACTGAGCAAACTTTGCAAACTTGGTGTTTCTCAAGCTTCACCGGCAAATGCCCTTTCTCTAATCTATTCTGCCACAATTCCTTTTTACTAACTGCCTTCTTCAAAGTTGCTGATCTTTGCTTTGCACTATTTACTGCATGAGCTGTTGCCTTACAGATGAAGTCCTCTACATTACTAGCTTTAGTACCTAAATCTGCAAATGATCTGACCTCTGGTTCTGCTCTAATGGCTTTCTGCTCAACAAAAGCAAGCTGAAGGGCTAAATCCTTTTTAAAATCAAGAAAAGAATAGTTCTTAGGCATTTTCTGCTCAGGGGTTGGGTTTCTAAGCTCTCTCCAAAACACATATGCATCCCAAGAACAAATATCAATAAAATGAAAGAATAATGTTTTCCAAAACTTTTTAGTCCTATATTGAACAGAATACATATGGTACATCTGATCAGATAAATCTACACCATTCATATCTTTATTATAATCTGAAATGCATTTAGGCCTCAAAACCTTAACCTTTTTATGAATTCCATCAACCTTTGTATTCCTTGTACAATAATCATAATCATTGGCAGAATGGTAGGTGGAGAGAACAGAGACAACATTCCTATCAACCCACTGTACAAGCAACACATCATTCGGCTTTTCCCCATTTCTAATATACCTTATTGTTCCTCGATCAAGTTTCTTCCCCCAAGACTGCCTATTTTTCATTACCTCAGGAAAAGAGGAGGAATTTTCCCTTACAGTACCAACAGCATTTATACCAACCGAAGTCAAATATTGGAACAATGGGACACTGCAATAAAAGTTATCAGCAAAAAGAACATACCCCCTGTTTACCAGAGGTTTTGTTAAATTAATAACAACTCTGGCAGCTAATTGGTTGATGAGATTTCCTGCATTTTCTGGATTGGGGTTTTCATTAAAAGCCTTAGCTCTACCAAGTCCTCTTTCTATCCCTTCAAAACTATTATCAACAACACTGAAATCATCCCAATCATCCTTTCTGCTTTTACCAGTGTAAACCACCATATCCCAATTGTAGCCTGTAGCAGAATCAGCTAGAACCCAAAGTTTGAAACCCCATTTAGTGGGCTTATTCATTATATATTGTTTGAAGAAGAACCTACCCTTAGACTTAACCATACGTTCATCTATTGACACACATTTACCAGGAGTAAAAAGTTCCTTACAGCGACTTCGCATATGGTCATAGAAATTCCTTATTTTTCCTAATGGATCACTTTTGTCCTCTGTCTCAGAGTTTACACAATGAAGGGCAGCAAGTATTCCACAATACCTAGAAAATGTTGGAATAAACATTGACCCAAGAAGACCAGAAAAAAGCTTATCATTCTGCCAGTAGTTACGCCTAGCAGGGGCCTTAACAATACCCATATAAAATAGACAGGCAAGAAATCTCCTAAATTCCATCAAATCAATGGGTCTCCACACATGGCAACCATGGTCCTGGGACATGTAGCTTTGACCTATTCCTTGACCATACACAGCATAAATGTTTGAGTTTTCAATTATGGTTCCCATCAGATCAAAAGAAAAAAAAAGCAAGAAAAAGTCTAAGGCTCTACAAGGGGCACTGCCTCTCGCCCAAACTACTTTTGGGCCAACACTGCTTACATTATGTGGTGGAAGCCATTTCTGTTCCCTATCACCTGTGTAGCCTAGAGACTCTGCCAAACTACAATCACTATCCTGATACTCCTCTTCACTAACTTCTGACTCGTCATGGATCTCATCGACTACTACAGCTCCGTCCAACTCATCGTCCAACTCAACTGGATGTCCTGAACCAGCCAGACTCTGCCTAAAACAAAGATATAGAAAATAAGCAAAGACAAGATGATTTATAATTTGGTAATTTCTGCAGCAGTGCAACAAATAGTAAAGAAATCTAAGTGAATCTGTTCAGAGCCACCATATACAAAATCAGCTGATTTGTTTATCACGGGCCTAAAATTTCTTGAAAACCACTCCCAAAAAAAACAAAAATTTTTGGCCGTACTTAGTTAGCCATTATTCTAAGATTTTCACTACAGCTTCAGAAATGGTTCTTCTTTATCGCTAATGCATCCAAAAGTTTGAAGGAAACAATATGTAAACTTACGATCCACTCTCATTCGAAGTTTCAGGATTTTCTTCTCTTTGTCGCTTCCTGCGGGGCTTCCTTCGTCTTGGTTCGTCCACTCTTTCCGTCAGCGGTGCTACAAACCGAATTTCTACCTCTCTACCACTTAATAAGGCACAGTCGATCTCAAATTCATCTTCTGAGTCAAGTCCGTTCTCATTATCCATTTTAAAATCAATTTTGAAAAACACGCCTCATTCACGACATACGCAACAAGATCAGTCAAGATGGCGGTTACAGGCCCACGTTGTCTGGGATATTTATACGAAAGAAGCGCATAAATTAATCAAATAAGTATAATTTTCTAACTGTCCAATCATATTTGAGCAATTTTAGCATAAGTTAAGGAGGGTATGTTGCCTTGGAGCTCCAAAATAAAATATTTTCGGCTAGGGTATCGGTCACGTGGTCTTATCCAGATGTACATCTGGATAAGGAATTAAAGGGTTAAACATGTCCTCGACTACCTCATGTTGGGTAACATTAAAAAGTAAGCAAGTGCTGAGCAACAACGGCTAGGATCTCTTAAATCAAACGACTCTTACTTTGTTCTGCATCCAACGTTACGGCCTCCTCTTCGCGCAGCTCTTTGCTTTTGTCTGTATCTGTATCATCACCACCAGTCTCGATCTGAAATATATTACAAAGCACGCTTGTTTTCCCTTCATCTTGAATAGCAAATTCATTAGTTTTCCTTATAACTGAAACTTTAATAGTCTAGTGTTAAGGGTAACTTTATGCAAAACACAAACAAACGCAGTGGTCATGTAGTGAAAAAGTTTTCAAGAACAATCACATAATTACAACAATGTTACATCAAACAGTTAACGTGAAACTGATTTAGCTCCTTTTAGATAGGTGAAGAAGCCTGCTTGAACCGTAAGCCCTCCAATAAGCCCGTGGGGTTTAACAAGCCAAAATATTTTAGGGCGGGCCTTATTCGAAAGCAAATTTATGTTTTATTCATTTTGCAGCCACTGTGTTAAGTATAAGCTATTTTTAAATTGTAATTAACATTTGCTATGGCCTTCTGAAAACCAGTTCTAATTAAACGACGTGCCGAAATAATTTAATTGAACTGAAATGCAATGGCTTGGAAATGAATACACGAAGGAAAGGTAAAACGGAAGGTTTCTGTTGATAGTTAAACGTGATCAATTTGATGTCAGCAATAGTCTGAAAGCAGAAACGATTTTAAAAACTTGGGTCATCGAACACAGGAAAAGTTTTAAAAGATCTCACAGGCTTTGAAAAAATCTCAATTTACTCTGGCAAACAAAGCTCAAAATTAGAAAAAAGAACAAATTTAACACGATCTCAGAGTAAAACATACGAGAATAAAATGTCAAAAGCTTTTTCAAAAAATGAAAAAGTATTAAAAAATTATTAAAAATTCAAAATATGACAGAAAAGGAAAAAAATTAAAAAAAAAATCAAAAAATGCAAAAAAAATCATTTGAAAAGCCACGAAAATAGCACAAACACAAGAAATACATCAAAAATCTGAATTTTGCTTTTAATTGCGACTGGAAAACCCAGTCTGCAGAGTAAGGCACTTTTCGACGAGATCTCTGGTGTGCACGAGCAAAAAGCCTGGTGTGCCGGTGTGCACCACCAAAAATGTATGGTGTGCTGGTGTGCACCGACTATTTTTCCCTGTTGTGGTTAAAATTTGTGAAATTGCATTTCACCGTAAAAATGCGTGTGAAGTATACTGTTGAAGATAGCGCAAGTTTTTATTTGTATATTTGTCAAGTAAGATTCATGATATCTCAAATTGTTCATACACAACTGTGCTTGTTTTTATCAGCTGACATTTTCTATGGGACCACACCAAGCCACACCCATCTTAGTTGCCACACCCAAAAATACGGGTGTGCAACAGGTTTTGCGCAAAAATATCTCCGGTGTGCACATGCCATACTCTGCAGACTGGTGGAAAACAAGGCTAGAAAGTAGACACACAAAGATAGAAAGAAGGCATTTGCCATTTCCTGTTGATTTCTCAATAAAAAGGATGCTTTTATTTTGTGAAATCATTTAATCAATTTATTAAATATTTTGGAAAAATTTATAAATAAAAGAAAACAATTTGATAGTCATGACCCCTAGTCCTAGGCGACTGGTTTCTAGTTCCCCGAGTCCTTTCCAGCGTAATTGCGAAGGAGGCTTCGCAACGTTTGATAAATAATATCGTCTTGTCGAGCAGATTTGATTGCCGGGTGTTGTGGCGCGCACCTGTAATCCAGCTGCTTGGAGGTTAGAATCGTTGGACGGCTTGAGTTCGGGACCACTGGTTGCTGTTTGCCTATGTCGATCGGGCGTCCGCACTAAGCCAGACGTCAACATGGTGACTTTGAAGGAATTCAATGTGACCAGGTTAGATAATGAGGAACGTATAGGCCCAGGGTGGCAACACAGCAGGCAAAAGTTCCCGCGCCGGGCAGTAGTGGGATAGCGCCTGTGAATAGGGAATAGTCGCCAGCCCGCGCAACATAGTCGGACACGGTTCTGCTTTTTCATCAATTATATTAAATTTTTGTAAAACTATACTTAATTTCTTTTTGATATCGCTTTTGTTGGTAAATTTCTGTTGGTAATTTAATTTCTGGTTTTTGCTATGAAACAATTTTGTCTAAGAATAATTTTTCAATAAAAACCAAGGTATTTTAAGAATATTAAGGTGTTCTTATGAAAAGGGATTGATTTAATTTAATTAAATTAAATATAATACTAAGTTTCCACTATTTCGTGCCATATTCAAAATTAATTGCATATCTTCAACTTTTTAGCCTACGGCGATGGCAATTGAAAATCAGTGTTGCATACATTTGTAATGAAACATTTGAAATATAAATTGTTCTACTAACATTTTTTTCAAGAAAAGTTATCCGGTAAATTGAAATTTAAACATTACAATTTTTCCCCTTAGTATTTTTGTCTTTTAATGATATTTATTACCGTAGAAAGCTTAGTGCGATTTTATATATAAATAATAACATTAAGAATTATTTGTGACATCCTGTGGAAAAGAAAATATTTCTCGGCACTCAATTCCTTTGAACGTTACAAAATAGATCTGAAGCGAAATGTTAGTTCCAGGAGCGTTTACATATTTCTGGAATTAATGCATACTACACATCTAGCAACTATATTGTCAAAGGCAAAATAAAACGTTTATAGTCCGATAGAGAAATTGGCTTTGAAAAAAAAACAATAATTTACAAAAAACTTGATGTTTCAAAAAATTTGTTTTTGTAAAAGCCATTTGTTATTTTTGTACCACCAAAAATTGCTTGCAAAAGAACATAAAAATATTTACCGGTATTTCATAAATCCATTGTGATAAAAATTCGCTTTTAAAAACTCATTTCAGTAAATATTTCATGTAACTGTGTAACTTATTTCGGAAAATTAAGGGGGCTCTTCTAGAGAGGCTTTCTAGAGAGGATAGGATGTTACTAAAAATTCATTTTGTCTTGCCTTAGGCATTTTTTATCTTGAAGTTGGCTTTTGTTTTTATCAAATATTTAGTATCTTAAAAGATTGCAATTTAGTATTCATAAGGTTACCTGGCTATCAAAAACTTAAAAATAATTCTTAATTCTAATATGCTCCAGAAAATTTTCATATTTTGATTGAAAACAAGTGACCTTTGCTGCAATGGATAAAATTCTTTTCAAAATTGCAGTTTCTTGAGAAACACTTTGCGCAGTATTTAACGCTGAGGCATAATGTAATTCCACTTCACTTATAAAAAGTCACGAAGCAAAAATATTGCTAACTAAATAGTGTCACATTCCTTCTTAAAATTCTAGGCAAAAATATTGACTATGTAAACATAAGTGTACTTGATTATGTAAAAATAATGTGGTTATCAAATATCAAAAATTATCAAATAAACGAATTGAATGCTACATACTTTTCTTCTATTATGCTAGTATTATACATTTCCATAAATGCTTTCATGATAAAGAAATATAGTAGTAAAGAATTGAACAATTTTTGGCGGTACAAAATTTGAAAATGGCTTTGAAAAAAGAAAACATTTCACAACATTTTGAACCACAAAAGAGTCAAGTTTATCTTAAACTACCATGGATTGGCAACATTTCCTTGCGATTCGCAAGTCAGATTGAACAAGCCATCACAAAATGTTCGCTGTTCATCCTTCTATTGTTTACAGCACTAGGAGAGTCCTTCCAATAGTTCCTACCTCCGAAAAGAGTTCTGTTGTTTATAAATCTACGTGCCACTGTGATTTTGGCTACGTAGAACGCACAACCCAAATATTGGAGGATAGGATATTTAGGCACGAAGTACTGATTGGATAACTAAACTGGCCATGTGCTCGCATTATTCTGTTTGGCCTATTTCGATCCACAAATTGTTACATATTTTGAATCTTGTTCATTCGGAACCTTATTCTAACTGAGGTTTTACACATTGAGGAATTTCAGACGAAAAAGCTTTTAGTATGTTGTAAAATGTTTGCTTTTTCAATTTTTATATTTGTGCTATAGTAAAGATTTGTGCTTTAGTAAATGTTTGTGATAGGAGTAAAGATTTAAAACTTACGGTAGTGGCAAATTTTCAAACCTTTATTAACCTGATATCATATACAATAGACAGTGTTAATATTGTAAGGGAGAATAAGAATTGATTAAACCAAACAAACAAGGTATAAACAAAATTAAAATAAAGTTTGTTTTAATGATTTACCCATTGTTAGTAAAAGAGTAAACGAACCTGGTCGAGAGATTTTCTTCTTGTGGGCGATTTTCCAGGCGAATCATGTTGTGGTTCATTATCGTCTTGTTCAGATTCAGAGCTGGAACCAGCTCCATCAATACGATACCTAAAACAATAAGAGTAAGAAACAATTACTTCTCGTCTCAAGAAAGAAAAGAAGCATCTGAATTAGTTTATAAAAAGCCGAGCTAGCCAGTGGCCTAAAATCATTTGTCTACTCTGTATTATTAACTAAATGTCTCACTAGAGCTGCCTTTGTTCGCCATGGCGTCAAAAGTTATTGATCGTAGCAACAAAAATCTACGACAAGAATTAGATACAGACGTGATCTATTCTCCAACACTTTTGAACAAAGTATAACTAGTCCAAACTTTGGCGACCTCGCGAGTTACAAAAGTAGGAAAACTAGTATGAACTATGAAAACAGAAAAAATTAACAGCTTCTTAATGTGAACAGTTTTTTGGCGGTACAGAACTATGTTATAAAATGTTTGCTTTTCTCAAAGCCATTTTCAAGCTACTTTATATTTGACAAAAAAATTTAAAAGCTCGTTCTGTATTCAAAAGAACTGAGACTCAATGTTGTTCTAATTAGAATTAACGCACATACTCCTTTACTGATATTCTTTCTTTCCTTTTGGCACAATCCTTTATCCATTTATGACCAACGATCTTTCCTTTTCCTTTTCAAGAGATAAAAGCAAGATTATGATACGAGTATATCTACATTGATGATGATTATGACTGATAGTGAATATGATTTATGATGATTATGATTGATTATTATGACTGATGATTATCATAACTGATGATTATTATGACTGATAATGGATTTGATTCATGATGATTATGATTGATGATTATGATTGATGATTATTATGACTGATGATTATTATGACTGATAATGGATTTGATTCATGATGATTATGATTGATGATTATGATTGATGATTATAATGACTGATGATTATTATGACTGATAATCATTATGATTGATAATGGATTTGATTCATGATTATCATGATTGATGATAATGATTGATGTTCACTATGAATGATGTTCATTATGATTGATAATGAATATGAATCATGATGATTATGATTGATGATAATGATTGATGATTATTATGACTGATGATTATTATGACTGATAATCATTATGATTGATAATGGATTTGATTCATGATTATTATGATTGATGATAATGATTGATGTTCATTATGATCGATAATGTTTAAAATGTTGCTGATGATTGATCATGATAATGATGACGTCATCTGTTCAAGGTTAAAGAAAAAGCACAACCAAGAAATTGTGACTTGCATCTCTACCCATCAACAGCAAAATATAAAAAAGACAGCCATACCTAACACTTGGTTGAACTTGGGTGTGTTTTTGAATGCACATCTAAAAATGATAAATGAGTATATATAAAATAATTCTTGCAAAATTCTCATCACACACCAGAGAAAGGGGGAAATAATGTCTTCTGAATTAACGACGCTTCAGTGTTGATTTGAGAAACTAGAGAATCTTCTGACGTCATGTTGAAAGATTAACAATTCTATACATTGAGAAACTGTGGGGTAGCAAATATACTGCTTTTTCAAATCATATAAGGTCCTTCCAAGTAGAAATGACGACAACTGGCGCTTAACATAGACACACATAAAACAATTGACGCATAAGGCATACCAAAGACCCAAAAATTGAAGCTCTTATACATTCTCTTAAAATTTGATTTTAGGACATTGATTGCATAACACAGATCAAAGATTTAACCAGATTATTTTTTGCTCAAAATTTAGCATTTATTTTAAAAAAATTTCATACATCTGCTGTAAATTATGTTTAAATTATTGTAAATTACTTATTGTAAATTATATGCTGATGCTTATTAAATTCGATTTGTAAGCAGTTTATTTCTAATTACAAGTATTAAACATGGTTCCCTGTAAATCATATCTGATTATCTTAAGGCCGCAGACCTTGCCAAAGTGGAATGAAAATTGATTCCATTCAAAGGTAGACCAAGGAATAAAAGACCTTACATCAAATGGGTACATCCAGGAGCCCAATCAGGACGATACTTTGCGCCCATTGAGATTGCTTTGTCTCTCAAATCACTTCGTTCTGGATTCTTGTAACCACTAAGCACAAAGACGACGTTTTCCTTTTCAATAAATAAACAACTTTTACTTACTGAAAATTTTACGTACACAGGCTTATCACATAAAACAGAAAAGATTTTCCCATGAAAATATGAAGTTAAAAAATTTACGGAGTAGGGATATTTGGAAAAAAACAGCAGCTTGGAAAAAATATTAAGGCTCAACGACAATATGCAAAATTATTCTTTCGATGGAAATCGTCATCAAGAAATCTAGGCCTGAGAGCAATTGCCTTATAAACCATCAGAAAAGGAGGATGTGACCAAAATTTGAGACAAACTACTCTTTAACGACAAAAGCCAGATTGTTTTAGAATAAAAAACCATACCATTAATTTATGGAAGGCCAGGCCTTTATATTTCACGCGTTCTGAAACAAAAAGGAAGGTTAGCGAGCAATGAATAAATTAAAATATAACTATAATAATGGTAAAAATTATAATAATGGCAAAAATGAGCTAATAATTAAGACTAGCAATCATAAGACTAACTAACCATAAACTTTAAGATAGAGTATAGAATAGAGTACAGAATTGCTTAGATAAAAGAATATACTTTAAAGTGACAGCAGCTGTCTCAAAAGCTGTTCACAGATGAAACTTGGAGAAAATGAAAATATAAGAACTTGGCACTTTTTACAAAGGCACGCATGAGGGGTACTGCATTAGCTCAAATATATCTGACAAATAAAAACGAGCGATATTTAGTCTCTGTAAGGATTGATTAGCCTGTGCCCCAGTCCACAAATGGATTGATACAGGCTAGGATTGATACCCCATAAGAAATAATTAGCGATCTAATGTTTGATTATATTTGAAGGATTCAAGGAGCATCAAAACTCAAACTAGAAGCGAAGAATAACGATCCTTTAAAATAAATTGAGAAATGAAGAAAATCACTTTTTGATCTTTTCGGTGGAGGATCTTTTACTTCTGATTCTCTCTTTGGAGGCAGCTGCAAAGATACGTAGGACAAATATAAGAACAGGAACCACACAAAATAGGTTTTACTGCTCCATTTCACTAGAAACTGCTGCTCCATTTTACTCATGCTTGTCTTGAGAGATGAGTAAAACTAGTTATAACTAGTTACTACCAGATACCATAGTTACAACTGATTACAATTGAATGCCAATGGTAACAAACGACTACAACTGGCAATAAAGGTTACAAATAGTAATTTTACGTAATTTCTAAACGTACAGGCTCTTTTTTCAAATCCGTCTTTTTGATTTCATCATATTTGCGTTTTGTTGCCTAGAATAAAAATAAGATCTTCAGCATTTCCATCTCTTGACACAAATTCTTTGTCTTTCACCAACAATATTTTGCTTGGATAAAATTGTACATTTTTAAAAGCATACCTTTGTTTTCAAAACATTTTCAAAACATTGGCACCCAATAACTTCTATAGTCAATTTCAGTTTTCTACATTTTAAAACTCCACTACAATACTATATACAATAAAAATTCAATTAAAAGCAATACAAAACAAAGGATAATAACATGACAATCATGAGGATAATAACATGACAATCCCTTAGTAGCTAGGCTAATCGAGAAGAGAGCTCTCCTTGCTGCAAGATTGGATGAAGCTTAGGAGAAAACAATTTCCATATTCTTCCTTTTTCTTTTATCTCTTTTTCAATATTTAATTTTCACTCTAGTACTTTTTCCTTTCTCCTTTTCTTCATTTCTTTTTCGGTGAACTAATTCTCGTGTTTCCAGCATGTCAATTCTGTCACGATACTGTTGTAATCAAGGCCAGCTTAAGAGATCAAGCTACAATCTTAAAAGCAACTAGCGAAAAAGTCATTCCAGACTGACTTGATCATTATTCATTCTGCAAGTTAAAATGGCTCTTTCGGTTTTCAATAGGATTATTATAGTACTATTCATAGAATTAACATATAAGTAACAATTCACGACCATCGCACCTCTTGCTTTTGGCCTACTGTGTGAGCACTACTGACTTTCGTACGATGTTCAGGTCGTTTCATTTGAGTTTGGCCTGATGAAACAGGAGTACTCTGTTTATATGACGCTGAAGAGGGCATTTTACACCTTTCCACGCTTGCACGTTCATTTTCAGAAGAATGCTCTTTTTTCTTCACCAAAACTGCGCTCTTAACCGAAGGTGATGACGTCACAAAATTTGACCTTATAGAAGAACTTGCATCTCTAGCAGCAGCAGCCATTGTTGGAGAAGAAACAGTTGATGAGGAGTGAAGCCTTTTTGCAAAGTAGGAGCCCACTGCAATTTCATCCTTGTCTGATTCCTCTTTCAAAGCAAATCTTCCAATCTTGGCTTTAAAATCCAACTACAAAAGAAATTGATAATTTATATACATACACAACAAACTTTGGTGTTAGAAATTGGCAGTTTTAAGTTGAAGCGAGTTTAATGTGATCATCAGGCAACCATTATAAGGCCTCTGCCATATAAAAGAAAAGTCCTCTTGTTTTTAATTGAAAACATAATTTCTCGCTAGTTTAAACATAAGAATTTTCATATATTAATGCAATGAGTTTTAAAAAAAGTGAAAATAAAACTCCCAATTGGATGGCTCTAAGCTGCTAAGAAAAAATGGAAGTAGAAGCACAGAGAAGCAGAAACATCTCATGTAAAACTAACTCTAAGACAGAGAGATGAAGTATTAAAATACAAAACTTCATTGCATAGGCAAGAGGCCTAAATGAAGCTTAGATATCTATATGCAGGGAGGCTGGTGTATAGAGGTGTAATGCATTGTTTATTGAAATACTGTACATACAGAGTTAGAATTTTCGTTGGCAGTTGCCTGTTTTTCTTCTTGTGGAGGTGAGTGAAGGTTTATAAAAGACAAGCCATAGCCATCATCCTTTATGGAAGATAAAAAATACCTTTAACATTAAAAATTAGCCTTTCAGCATTTGTGCAATAGTTTAAAAAGTGCATTTAGAAAGGAGAAGCACAGCATTAAAATTCTCAATACTCTCAATTTTATTACTTAAACCTAGACAATGTTATAATCTACAACAATACTGAACATGGAAATAGAAAGCAAACTTTAAAGAGGATGGTGTCATACCTGGTTTATTTTCCCATAAGCCTTAGAAATAAGATTGATTAAACACATTGAATATCATTTCATTTATGTACTTGATCAAGTTCAAAATAAATAAAATCATTTACTCCAAAGTATAGTAAACTAGAAACAAAACATTTGTATAAATAAATATGCAGAAAGTGCAGAAGAGAAATATGATAATGTTGCTAGTACTAAATTTCATGTATTGTCAACCTCCCTCCCATAAGATCTTATCCTTGTACCTTGTTATAAGGTTGTGAGCAAACAAGCTTTACTCTGTCCCATTTTTCAGATGCAACTGCTTTGTTGAGCTTTTCATTTCCTGAAAAAATAATTTGGCTATTTGCTTAAAAAAGTAAAGATAGCAAGGACAATGGCAGATGATATTAGTTTTCAATCCTCTGAAACAAACTAAACAGCTGGTGAACAAGTAACTTACTTTATAGGCCTGCAGGTTCTCATGCTGTAGTTTCCATTAAACATTGGAAGACAGAAATTTTCAAGACTTATAATTGGATCATTTGATTACCATTTTTCTTTAAGAAAATTAATCATTTTCCAAAATATTTCCAGAGGGCATGCTAGACCTTTTTGCAGCATGCTGGAAATACTAGAAAATCATTCAAATTCAAATTTCACTAATTTCAAACAATAAGAAATATAAGTTAATGTTTGAATACATATATGCAGGAGATTACATTTACAGCTCTATATCTTAATCAATAATAATAATTGCTAAAAATATAAGAACAGTAGTACAATAAATTTGTATATTATTTGTATTAGTTGTTTCAGAATGCCAAAAAGCTTTTTAGGTGAAAGAAAGAAAATTGAAAATAGACTAACCAAAAATTCGAACTCTAAAGGTACCAGCTCCTGATTTGCTTTCTGCTGGACTCATGAATGATGAGGCAACAAGTAGAACCTGTTATGAAACATAAAGAGCATCAGATGAAGCCTTTTTTGCAGGCATTTTTACAAATTGATTTGATAAATTTGTTCTACTTGTTCTAGAAAATCGTAAAAGTTGAAAGAGCTTTTAATGGAGAAGGAAAATTTCCAACTGGCCTTTAATTTAACACATAAAACTTAAACATCTTTAGAACAGTCAAAGCTAGCAGAAAAGATTTCTACATAAATTTGACAGGCTTTTCTTATAAATTTGACAGGATTATCAAATAATATATCTTGCATGTAGGGAATACCAAAAAATATCTTTTCACCAAAATATAATTGCAGTTCATCAGAGCAAGAATAAATTTGACTCAAACATAAAATGGTTCACTTTGAATTCATCTCCTGAATCCCAAGATGACCTTCCAACAAGAACTTCGACAAATGCAGAGCCATTATTTCCTAAAAATACAAACTGAATTACAATAACATAAACATATATTTTGCAGTTTGAAACCTATGAATGATTATCAATAGTTGACCTTGTGACTCTAGCTGACAAACCATAACAGTATTAAAGAATATTATATAACAAATTAATATAAAATAGTATTATATAAATTAATTATAATCGGAATATGATATGTTGGGAGGTTACCACATGTTTACCAGTTTCACTACCCTGATATGGATGCAGAAAAACTGGGCTGTGCTGGAGTAGCTCTATTTTGAAGAAAAAAACAACACTTCAATGTGAAATGTTTTTTTCCACCCAAAGTTTTCAAGTAATAAGCCGCTTAGTCAGGTTTAGCTAGAAGGGAAACTGTCAAACTTTACATAAACCAGAGAGACCAAGAAGTTCCATAAAACGTTAATTGTTAACACATACCAATATCAATTGAATGAATTTGAGTAGCCTTTTCAAGCTGCAAAAAAAGACAAATAAATGTGAAGCTATCTTTCATTTTGGAAAAAACCCTTTCCATGATCCAACAGAAAAATTGATAAATAGAGCAAACAGATTGAATTACATCAAACAGAGTTGATGATTTACAAAGGAAACAAAGAGATTCATGATAGAACAAAACCTTATTGTTAAATTGTTGCATTAAGAAATCACCTCAGATTGTGATACTTTGATATTAAATAAATATATTATTGATAATTATTAAATAGATAGCTAGTTAGCTATTTAGTAAGTAAGCTAGTTAGTTAGTGACTCAGTTAGTTAGTTAGTAAGTTATTTAGTTAGTTAGTTAGTTAGTTAGCTAGTTAGATAGTTATTAGTTAGTTAGTTATTTAGTTAGTTAGATAGTTAGTTAGTTAGTTACTTGGTTAGATAGTTAGTTAGTTAGTTAGTTAGTTAGTTAGTTAGTTAGTTAGTTAGTTAGTTAGTTAGTTAGTTAGTTAGATAGTTAGCTAGTTAGTTATGTAGTATATTGGGTAGTAGCTTCACCATCTAGAGCAATTTCCAAATTTTTTTTTGATATGTAAACCTCTAAACATTTTTTATAATTTCTCACAATTGAATAAAAGTCTTAAAACTTTGAATCACCAGTCATACATATTTTAATTATATCAAATAGTTTAATCAAGAGAATCACTGATTATCAATCAAAATCCAAAATTTCAACTAAGGGGTTGCTTTCTCCTGATTAGTTCACCTTCTGAGCAAGCTCCTCCTTTAAGAAATTCCCTGCATACAAATTGCCTCATAAAGCTGTTTTCTTGTTAGTTTGTGTTTCAGTATTGTCTCTAATTTTGATGTAGCATAATAATTATTCCAATGGTCTTTGAATGTAGTGGGGTTTTAACAGGACTGAACTAAAATGAACTGAACCAAACCAAGCTGAACAGAACAAAACTGAACTGGTAGTTATCTAGTTGGTTATACATATAAGATTGTAAGCATAATTGATAAGAATACTTGCTCTCAAAATCAGAGAGATGTTTATTTCATAATCAACCTTAAATCACCTGAAGAACAACAATAGCTTTGCTTTCTCCTCCAGAGGCACACTTCCATTTATAGTAGTCTTCTAGTTTTAAAAGATTATCAGCTGGATTTTTCTGGTGAAATACAAATGCACAAGTCAGCAATATATTTCTAAAGAGTAGGTCTGACATAACAAAAGAGGTTCAGACAAAACAAATGAAACAACTCACAAGAGGCTATCTGCAGGAGCACAAACAACTTTAACAATGAGGGAGGGGGCTTAATCTTTGAAAAAATTAGCCCCTTGTGCAACAATAAAAGTGCAGGGCATGTTATTATGATACACATCTACCAGACTTGAAACTTTTCCCTGAATCCACTGATTATTACCCAAGCACATCCTAGTCTGCAGTTTTTGGCCAGGCAAAAAGTTATTTGGGTTGGGGTTATAACAGATACCCAAGAACCATTAACATGCATGATGTTACAAATTAGGATAGGATCTAGGCTAAATCATGGGGAGTGTCTTTTATTGAAATTGGTGTACCAAACTTCAAAAATTAACAAAGTTTTATGTGTATAAACGCTTACCAATCCAGCAGTGCTGACCAGTTTATTTTCTAATATAATCGCTTTTCTATTATCAAGACTAACCTACTAACCGCTAGTATGCAATACCCATTATGGAGACTGTACTGTAACATTTAGATTAGATTATTAGATAATATGATAATTATCCTTACTATTTTGGCATTATATTTATTGACAAGGGTCTTAGCCATTGGACAAATAATATAATGTTCCATGAAAAAGGTACAGTTTTTTCTTCAAGAAAAGAGAACAGTTCTGTGTCTATAGACCACTTGTTCCCTAGCTAAGC
The DNA here is from genome assembly GCF_057945365.1 of Rhopilema esculentum. Taxonomy (NCBI): domain Eukaryota; kingdom Metazoa; phylum Cnidaria; class Scyphozoa; order Rhizostomeae; family Rhizostomatidae; genus Rhopilema; species Rhopilema esculentum. The sequence continues at coordinate 10,014,382 of NC_142835.1, forward strand.
AAGTCAGGTATGTATTGAATCTATGCCAATCTTTTCTCTTTATATTATAATTGGGGGGGGGGGTGCAGGAACTTCTACAATAATGACCCTGCAAAAATCACTGTACATGTATCAAGTTTGGCTGATCATCGTGAACGTGTAGACAGTGAAAAATAATTGTATAATTATCAATAAATTAAATTTTCACAGCTTCTTGATCTTATTCATGTTAGAACACAGGCCACTTCTATCTACTGTACTTGTCCATTGTTAGTCAAAATACAAAATAATCATGGACAAAGTATATCTAAAAACTAAATACATACAGGATCTTCACTTGTAAAAGAAATCACATGCTTTATTAATATTTGTGGCATCTTCAAACAAGACAAAAGAAAGGAGCGTCAATGCTTGCAGTGACAGTGCCCCTAAACGATATTTTACAGCGGGAACTAAATTTCATCGAAGAAAGAATCAGAACGAGGCTACATCACTCTTGAGACTGTGTCCCCCAAAAACAGGCACCGATGAGCGTTGATAAAAATGAGGGGTCTAAAAAAAGGGGGGGGCTAAAACTGTATAAAACAAGGCTTTACTGATAGGCCAGTACTTAATATTTGGCTTTCTCTTAAAAAGTGGGGGTGCCCCAGCCCCCATCCTTCGCGATGCCTGAAAAGTCAGAAATTCAATAATTCAAGTTTAAAAAATTTAACAATAAATCTAAATCTTCTGTTAAAGGTTGCAGTTGGCGTGGTTTTCAATATATTGAGTTGTGGGGGTTGGGGAGAGGTCACTGATGTCCATGAGCACAACCATCTTTTCTGTCAAACGCCCATTTTTTTGTTACCGCTTATATGATATACATTTATAAGAATATTTTATAGTCTTACAAATGTTAATACAAGTATATTTATTAGAATATTAAGGCTCAAAGTTGTAAAATTTCAGAATAATTTAGGAATAAAGCTAAGCACAAGCTTCGTCAATACTTGAATGTTTATTTATCCTAGATTTCTTACATAAAAAAGTTCTTAAACTGTATAGCATTGCACCTTCTAAAATCATAAAATACCCCCTTGAAGGCCGCCATGTATAATCTATACCAATTGAGCATTAGCTTGTTAAAAATATTACGGAATATGATGTTAAGGGGAAGTCGAAAGGATGCAATCAGGATTTATGCTCTTTTTTATAAGAACCAGTAGATTTGAATTAGTGCAGGCTGACTGTTCTGAATTTCTTCGAAAATCTGAGGCTGGATTGTTCTTAAATCAATAGAGTATAAGCAATTACTTACTTTTTCGGCTCTAGGGACGTGTTCAGGCCACATTTGCCAACAAAGTGAATGAGACAACCTTCAATTGCTGCAAAGTTTGAAAATTTACCGAAAAGCACCCACACATTTCTAAAAATTCTCTTTTTGCGATAAAACGCTGTTCAAAATTTCTTAAATTGTTCTTAAATTTTGACCAATGCTCTTGTTATAAAATTATTCTTATAAAAAAAAAGTTAAACGTGCATTTCATTCATATTTATCGTAAGACAGCTACAAGAGGGGGCTTGAGAAGAAAGTGAAAAGATACATTATGTAGAACCAGAGACGGGTTGCCCGAAAGACAGTAAAGCTTTGAATGGTCTTTTTGTGCTTACTGAAGAAGAGTGCCAGAAATAACGGTCAACTTAGTGAAAAACACTTATAAGGAGAGTGCTGCGATAATAATATGGAGGCTAAAGTAAAGGGTTGAATTGCTGAAGTAAATAAAGGAGAGGGCTGTATGTCATGGCAATATGGAGACCAATGACTTTAATTATATTCGAGTGCCAAGGCAGAAAACATCAAAATATTGCAAAAATGGTGTCCTCCTAATGTTAATTTAGAAAAACAATAATCGCCAAGTGGGAAACTGAAACTATCTTTCCTTCCTTTGTAGAAGATATATTTTTAGTATGTTCCCAAATGACAATTCGATAATTCAATTCAATTTTATTGGTATACTACAGAAGAAGAGTGCTATATACACGACCCAAGAAACGTTTGCACTTATCCAGCTTGGTCCGCTAATAACTGAAAAATAAGGAAAATTGAGAGCAACATAACGAGACTAAAACATTATCAATTTGTACAAAGAAAGACCTAAAGCAAGGATCCCATACGTGAAAATGGGAAAATTGGGCAGTTATGTAACGATGTTTATAACTTTATTGAAGAGAATAAATCTAGCGATAGTAAATATTGAAGATTTTGCTGAAAAATTCATACTGAGCCTCAGCCAAAAAAAATTATTCTTCAACCAAAAAGTGCATGGTCATCCAGAAGTATATAGATGTGGTAAAGCTGTGGTCTAACGCTAAAATGATTGGTGCATTAATTGTTGCAAAGGTAATGAGGCTTCTTTTGCCTTGGCCAACAATGTTGCATACAATGTCCGATACGGATCAAAATGGTTACGTCCTGTTTTGCAAACCAGACCACCTAATTTTTGTACCAATTTTTTGAGCTCATTACTGTAAGGCCTATCCTGTACCTTCAGACAAATTTACACCTTGGCCGAATAGTGAGTTTTTCCAACCTACTAAGACAAGGAATAAATCTAAAATCCATTCAATAAAAAAAATTAACATGCACTTTTGATGGATTGCTTTAAGCAAATTCTTAATCGCGTAAAAAGTTGAATTTCCAGATCATGTCATTGGGACCTTAAAAAATTCTTACTTATTCATTTCATAACCAAGTCACAAATAAAAAAATCAAACCACTTCCTTCCCGTCCCATACTGTTTGAAATGAGTCGATTAAAGAAAATAAAAACATTGCTTCAAGAGCGATTGATTTTTCTGCAAAATTGGGAAGAAACAGAGTGACAAAATCCCAGAAAAACCCAATCTACTTTCATCCAGCGAGTATGATTAAGATAACACTTTATCAAATATTTCATTCAAAGATTTTTCAGAGAATGATGTAACGAAAGTCATGAGAAAAAATGGAGACTTTGCTTAGCTCTGGTTGGTTGTGAAATCGCAAACTTTTCATTAAGAGTCATAAATCTCAGGATTATTATGCAAATTTTTGGCTTTGTTTTCTGGAAAAATTCCCGAAGAGTTGGAAATAGCGCGAGTTTTTCCAATTTAAAGGATGATTGAAAATATATTTTTCCTCAACCATTTAGTCTTTTCGACGAGAGATACATAACTATACGTTAACTTGACGAATATTGCGATGTTCCCATCAAACAGTTCAATAAATGTAGACCACATCGGAAACTTTACGGGCTTCCGTTCTGATTTCTGACTCGGTGGAAGCATCTTCTTTAAAAATCAGTGTTTGAAACACTGTAACCAGATACGGAATCTGGCATAAATCACCGCAAGTTGAAAGAAAGAGACAATAAGTTTAAATAAATTGGAGTTATCATAAACAATTACAGGATGTAGAGCACAGAAGGACAACAAAATTGCAGAAATAACAACAAGTCAGTTAAGTGACTCTTTTTTAAAACAAATACCAACCTTAAAGCAAAATGAAAAGCAACTTAGCTTTGCAGAACAAGGAATTTTCAACCAAATTTTCAACTAATCACAGTGTATATAGATTATTTCAGATGCATTCAAACCTCTCAACTTATCAATGAAAGAATGAAATGTCTTAATTTGTCAAAGTCTAGATTCATTCCTTTTACTTCAGCTTTGAAAATAGATCTCTTGAAACCTGAAAAAGAGATTGATAAAAAAGATGAAAAAAATAGAATTTAGGTTGTAAAATATCTAAAGGCAATTAAAGCGCAATCTTTGCCTCATGTTTTCCAAAAATATTAAAGAAGACGTTTTTATTTCCTATGTCAAAATCTTACAACACAAAACGTACTTTGAATACTAAACTAGCATTTCTTTGTCGGAAGGATACGACAAATGATTCTGGGAGCATATAGTGAAATTTTATAACGCTATAATTTCAAAGAAACAGCAGTATCAATTTTCCCGTTCTGAGAATTTTTTATGAAAATTTGTTTTTTAAATGCAAAGGATGGATCATATTTTTAGGCAATTTGTCTGACTGTTCATAATAAGTTCATAATAGAAGTGTTTATAATTAAGAATATATTGCATCAAAATCTATTCTTCACTTTATTTTTTCACATTTATGATTATGATTAATGAGCAATGAATAAATAAACATGATATCTCCATAAGCTAGCAAAAGAGGCAGGAATGAAGCTTCCCGTGGCAACTAAGCACTTAACATAAGCACTTAACATAAGCATAATTGCCATAAAACATTTTTCCTTGCATCTTTAAGCTAGAGAGTACATTTACTTGCCGCAACCATATTGGCACAAACCTCTGCTCTTAACGAACAAAGTTTCTGTCTCTTTTATTTTAATTCTAGTTTGAAGAGAAGCTAACTATGGTGAAAGCTACTACTTACACACTTGTCTCGGCATTTGATAAAATCAAGATATTCTTCTAAACATGTTTCCTCCGTCTGCGATTTACTTGTGACTCGTTCTTCACATGTTTCAAAACTTTTCATTAAAGGTCTACAAGAGGCAGCCTTTGAACAAGATTCTCTTATGGCATCAGCCGGATCTTCAGGGTCTTCCTCATCCTCGTCATCCTCATCATCATCGTCATCTAGGCAATCAAAAATGCAAGTCAGGGCTGGCCGTGAGCATTTTAGCAGGCGAGCGGTACATTGCTCTCCTCGGTAAAGTCAGGCGGGCGATTTTTAATCTCTTGAAAATTGTCAATAAAGTATATGAATGAACAACAGTCTTTAACAGCTAAGTTTACAAAACAAGATGGCGATTCACCGACAGAAACAAAACAATAGTTTCGTATAGTCGCAAATCAACAACATTCTCACTAACAAGGTTTGAACAGAACCAACTAGCATTCATTCGAAAACTGTCATGTTTATGTTCAAGTACTTGGAGGCTTGTCATTTCCGAGTTCGTTGTCACAGGGACATACACGTATTTTATTAAGCGAAACTAATAAATTCAGCTGGTACTGGAAATTTTAAGACTTAAAGATTTTGAGAGAAGACAGTTTCGTACCGGTCCTTGAAAAGCTATATCTATCAGTGGGGGATCTCCTTTATACTTTAATTAACATTATAGCCAGTTTAAGAAATCACAGCTGTTCATAAATTACTTAAAGTTATTTAGCGTTAAATTTGCACCAAACGAACGTCACCATCTTCTTTTCATCTATCTTCTCAATTTTTCTTCCAAGAACAGCTTCTTTGTCGTTTCTTTCGAACGTTCTTAGCTCAACAGTTGATCCTTTCTGGTTATTCACCATGTTGAAACGATTCAGGTTTCACATGTTAGAAATATTATGAATACCTTTAAGGCAACACAATTGAAATGTCAAATGACATTTCAATTGGCCTTCGAAATAGCATTCTGGCGAAAATGAAACCATTCAAAGGATTCTCTTCCCTATCCGATTCTAAAAAAGGCTTCGTTTGTTTTTCGAGTGACTTGTTCAGTAGTTAACCAGTTTACGGGAGTAGAAAACGTAAGAGATCAAGTTCCTATCAATATTTTAGTTTTACTTCAAGAGGTGTCGAGAAATGAAAGGAAGACCAAGGCGCAAACTGACATTCAGGCAAGCGAAGAATACCAAGAGGCGAGCGTGGAGGCCCCTAAGGTCAATGGCCCGCCTCAAACGGCCAGGTCTGCAAGTCTCCAAATAAACCATTAAAAAATGGAAGAAAGTATGAAAAAATGGAAAGTTTTATGGATGGCAAAACTAGGTGGATTTTAGAGCAATGGGAAATAAGCAAATTGTTTGGAAAAGAGAAAGACAAATATGTCATTAACAGGATAAATCTGTGCATACATATTTGTTAGAACCTTTATACTTCTGTTTTTTCCTGCAACAGCAAAAAATATTTATTCTGAATTCTTAAAGTTTAACAATCCTTGTCTTAAAATCAACATCTTTACACTGGTAGCTTGCATTCTTATCAGTCCACATATGCCATCACAAAACACAGAACTAGCATTTTCTGAATTAATACAAGGAAACCCACACTCTTAATATATTCAGCCAATTAGAAAAAAGGCAGCTTCAAAGGTCGGCTGGAATATCAAAGCTATGAAGGTATTTTTCTTGAAATCATACCTAATTATGCAAAATTTGAAAAAATATGTTTTCAAAATTCATTAAAGAAGGGAGCCAAAAATTTCTTAAGCACCTTCATCTTCTTCTCCCTCTTCTTCATTTGCTGCTTCAGTTGAATCTTCTTCTTCCTCAGGCTCTGGGTCCCCAGCACTGGCATCAGCTTCCTCCTCAACTACAATTTCACTTTGTTCCTGGTCATCTTCAGTGACTTCTGCTTCATTACTTTCAAAGGATACATCTTCCACCACTTCAGCTTCACTAGAGGCATCTGCAAATACTTCTTCATGCATCTAGATTGAAATTGCATATCATATAGAAGTTGTTTAATTGTAAACATATCAATGCATGGATTTATGGTTTTATATCCATTTCACAGCTAATTCATACAAAATGGTTATATTCATAATATAGTCACCAAACTCCATGTGCAATCAATCAATTTTAAAATGTATTTTTATGGTGTCATGAATTCTAGTATATGGTTTAATTCTAGTAGAATTCCACATAATCTTTGCTGAGTTCTTCTCCTGAATGATCCCACAAAGTTTCTGGTGCTTATTCCTTTTCCTTTCTATGCTGTATTCATGCAGCTCACAGCAGGGGCATTGTGGCAAATGAATTCTAGAGGGGGCCAGAAAGATAAATTTTTTGATAAAATTTATTTGATTTATTTGAAATAGAAGCATTTCATGTAAGTGTAAAGGGGGGGTGAGGCAGAAAAACTCATAACTTTTGCCTTAGCTGGAAAGAAACTTAAATTCACTTTTATCTTGTCACTGTTTCTTCATACTTACAGTGAACGCCCCCGACATCCGTTAATTAGGAGAACGGTAGGGTAGAATAAAGTTACTACCTGAGGCAGCATCATGGTTGCTACCAGAGGGGAAATTCTTATATGATCTAATGCTTCAAATTCGTTGGAAATCGCATCATTTGAAGCAAATTTTTAATGATAAAATCTTATTCTCAAATTGAATATCCACTGGGGGAAATCAATGGTTTCGATTGACTTGTACATTTTTTTACCTTATGCAACATTATTGCATAAAATTTCAAATCTGGGACACAATTTTCAAAAATCTGGTGATAGGCATAAATTTGGTACTGTCCTGGCCTTCAATATCAAATAAAGATATAATTTCTACCAATTTTGACCAATTTCCATAACCAAATTTAGCCCTTGAAGTTTCGGATTTTAACTGACAAAATCCGAACAGCAAATTACTCTATGGTGGGAATCGGTAAATCCTGAGAAATCATTTTGTTTTGTGGAAATTTAGTATCTTTTTTACAAAAGTGAATTGCCTCTCAAATTTACAGTAAGTACTTTAGTCCAAGTAATTTATGTTGCTAAGAGTTTGAGAATTACCCACAGCTCATATTTGAGAATTTTCCAAAAAAACATGGATTTTCCGAAAATCCATCAAATTTTGAGAACAGAGGGGGGCCACACCTAATACGACAGCCTATTTTGAACCTTTTTACTACCACCAAGTGTTTGGACTAAACATGTGCCTGATAAAGTAATCAATGCTATTTTGCCTATCAATTTCTGATGTTCTGTTGCTATTCTTTTATGTTTTCAATTTTTTGCTGGTATTTTAATATTTTAATATCTGAAGTTTTCCTGAATTTCAGCCTGCCTTGTTTCTTTTGTTGTTCTTTTTTTCTGGGCAAATCTTAGTCTGATGTTTCTTATAAGAGTTGTGCAGAACAATTCGTTTTATGCCAGTATGCTAAAGAAATGATAAAGTCCATGCAGGATGATTTATCCGGTGTAACTTACATGAATTCCATCCAGGTTGGAAAACATGTATGATTTTGCAGACAAACAATGCGACCAACAGCACATTAACAGCTGCGACCTGTGAGCGAAGCATTCAAGCTGTGGGCAACAATGCTCATAGTATGGTATATAAATTTCTTGATATTTTGGGTCACTAGAGGTACGAGGTGCGAGCACAAGAAGTCTAGCATCGCTGCAAGCATATGCAAGTTTTCCAGCCTGGGATTCCATACTGGTCAGTGGGAAGTAAGACACTTGTATACTCAATATTTCAATTTAAGCAAAAGATGCAAACCTAAAAAAATTATAAATTTCTTGTATCCCAGAAGAATTGACAACAAGAAACATTTTAGTCACCAGCCAGGCCAGTCAGAATATTGAAATAATAACAATTGAAATCATACTTATTTCCATGGTTGCATCACATTTCCTCAACAATATCTCATTGTAACCATCGAAGCGAAAAGTTTGTTATGAGGAATTTTTTCGCGAGCATTTAAGTACGTTTCTGGAGACTAATAACCAACAGATCTTAATTACGGGAAAGAAGGGGAGGCGAACTAACTTAGCCTAGGCCGGCCCAGTAATCTGAATAACGAAATCTGCCGGTAAAAAAATCAATTATAAAGGTCAGAGCTCTAATTTTCCATTATTTTCGTGAACCATCCTCATAAATACATTACTATACCTCAGTCTGCTGCTCTTTAGTCGTCTCCTCGGAGTGCTGTTCGTCTTGGGCAGAGCTTGTGCCAGCAAGGTTATCCTCATTTACCATCTTGATTTTCAGAGGCTGATGTCAACCATTTTCAGAATTAAAACGAGGTCGAATGATAATGGCGACCAGACCAACATCTTGGTGAAAAATTTTGACTAACGAGTAGTAGTGTAAGAAGGTAACTAAAGTAGTGGTGCAATATGATGCATGGAGTTGACCTTTATGGCACTTTCACAGCAAGGGTTTTGGCTACCATGATTGCCTTTTTGGTGCCTGAGAAAAGTGCATATCAACGTACAGGCACGGCAGAGCAGGGGCAAAGAGTGCAAAATATTGAAAAAGCGAATCACTAGTAAAGCCCCTTTTTATTTGGTTTTAGCCCCCGCACTATTTTCTCCCCGGCTTTTCTCAATACTCCGCAGTTCCTGACATATGTTAGTTAGTTAGCTAATGTAATGCTAGTGGCCAGTGCCTATTTTAAAATACAAAGCTTGTTTTGGTCTAAAACTTAGAAAACGGCGTCTTCGTATATCACTGTCGAAAAAAGTCGGTCTCAACAAAATCTGTGCATCTTTGCATTCATGGTGAAAACCAATATCGACTGCCGATCCAACGGCTAATAAGATTCAGCCTGCGCTGAATGCTTGTTTTCGGTATTGAGCAAGGTAGATGCTGCAAAACAAGCCTCGAACTTCCTTTATTTTGAACGACAATCTTTGATGTCATTGCAGTTTGATGACCTTTTAGATACGATAAGGCTCCGTTGCACCTATAATTATAGCTAAGTTCCCTTTTACTGTTAATTTTTGGATTTATTCTGTTAAATACGTAATAGAAGACGAGACTTCTATTCAGATGTTTGCGTTTCTAATCACCAGTGACGGAATATTACTAAGACTTTAAAAAAATTCATTAAATTGCAAAAATTATGATAAATCTGTACCAAACTCTGTACTAACTTCTGTATCAATTGCAAGATTTCAAATTTTTGAAGATTCTCCAATACCTTTAGTTAAGTTCTTCGATACCGTTTCTTAAGTTTTTGTCTTCAAATAACAAGCAATTTGGAATTTTCTTAATTCCGAAATATAGAAATAACTTTGAGAGTTTAAAGTTTTTGGCTGAAAAGTTTAAAAAATTTCCGTTACTAGGCAGTCAAAATATAAGATTTTTACTGTATACGACCAGCAGCAGTTAAACATGAACCAGAAGTTAATCAAATAGTGGTAAACTCCAGGAAAAGAAAACAAAAATTTCGGTATAACGCCAAATCAAATCTGGAATTAAATAAAATATAGATAAATAAAGCTTTTGGCAGCAAAATTAATTCGTTTTAAATTATACAAAGCTAACAGATATAAATCACAATTAAGGGTAAAGCAAGCAAAGAAACGACAGGTAAACTGGCACACTGCTACAAAGCTGCCCCTGGAGTAAATAAAAAGGGAAGTTTGACTTTGAAAAGCAAAGGGCTGAGAGACAGTTAACGTGAAAAGTACCAAAATTAGAGACTCCTAAGCAACATAAAAAGGGCTGAAGTTGCACTTAAAACACAACTGGGAAAATGACAATACACACCATTGGGACCAGAGGTTGTGCTATCTTGGAAATAACTAGGTTGAAAATGACAAAAGGAGGTATTTCTCCTCATGGCTTGAAACTACTGTACGTAATAAAATTATGGATGGGTTTAGTTCACAATCAGAAAAATGTCCCGGGTATTGTTTAAAAAATTACTCAATGCTACAGGAAATTAACGCAATTTGGCAGAGACACAGTCGTGACTTTAACGAACTAAAAATCCAACATTGGTAGAGAAATTTTTGCAAATGGTTCATGGGTTCAATAATGTTCTTTCGTACACTAGACATGTGCATGCAAGAAGGAAGCAAAGCAACGAGAATGTTGAAGAATGTGCTCTGTGTACCGCAAAGCATTGTTGGATGTAAATCAGATACATTTCAAAACATTTATGATAAAATTACGGCCTTCCTAATTCAAGACAGACATAATCCATGGCTGAGCAAATCAACGCAAGAGTACAAAACTATCCCGAAAAAATCATGAGAAACTGATGCTTTTCATCTAAATCGTCAATTTTGTTATGGTATCTTTTTCGCCCATGTAATAGATGTCAAAATTAAGATTCTCTAACAATCAGTTTGGCTAGTTAGAAGCAAAATTTTACAAATATAACAACCTTTGGTAGGACTTTCTTTATTAATCAAAATAATCTTGAAGGACTAGAGGAGTATCATAAATCAGGAATCTGTAGTTGTTTGTACAAAAAGTCTTCTGTCCCTTTGAAAAAGTCTCCCTTGTAGTCTAAAGTAAACATCCAAATATTCAGCTGAATTACACCGCTGGTAGAGCCTAATATGAAATTGAAACATTGAGGAAGTAAGGATACGGAGAAGGAAAATGTAGCAAAAGTAAAGAATTGCAGTCATGCGTCATATTCCTGTTGCCTCCCTTTCTTTTTCTTGTAATTTTGCGTCTGGTGATTGGAATGTGATCTAAAGAACTATAAATTACCTTTCTACACAACAAATTCTAGCACAACACCAATAAGCATATATTTAGTAACTCTATGCTAAATCTCTCCTGAAATTATAATAGGTTTACATACGACCCTGAAACTAAACTTTTACAGAATATTTATGTTGTAAACGGATCTTCAGTTTAACGGTGGCTTGAAGTTCAAGAGTAGATCAAGTAGTATTCAGGTCCCATCAGTTCTACGTTAGGGGAAATGCAAAACACAAGGAAACTGGACTAGGGAAATGGGAATCTATCCGGACAACTGATCTGTCTGGAAACCATCTGTTCGTATGAAGAGAAGGCGTCTGGCCGCCAATTATATTTTCAATTTATTTACCTAAAAATATTTAGCTAAGTAGCAAATAGCTTTACTATAACTGTCGTAGAAATATCCTAAATAAATTTTATAATTGCTATTGTCTCGAAAATTCAATTGATTGTCAATTAAACATAATTCATATAGATTTTGCCCTTGCATGTTCCATTCTCAATGAAAGTCGTGGAAATGGTTTCAACGTCAATGCTGAGATGGTGCTTATATCTGAGTCTAACATTTTGGAATCCTTCTCAGACACAAAGGTAAACTGAAAATTGCTGAGTAATTTGACCAATGCAACTTTAATCTCAGCCGTAGCGAACCTGTAGCCAATGCACATGCGTGGGCCACGAGAGAACGGCAAAAACTGGTACAGGAGCGATCTGTGTTTATCATCACCTAAAACAGAAAGACGACAGTTCAAATGAGCTTCGTGAAAATTGACCACCGATAAGCAGGGTTGCTTTGCGAATGTTGGAAACTGACGTCGAGGCGGCGGGAAAAGGGGGTAACAATTCTTTTACCCAGCATATCCGAAATACAATCCAATTAAATGCAACTAAGTCTGAACTCCAAAAGTCCCTCCTTAGAATGATCCATGATGAGAAGCATTGATTTAGCCAAAGCCGAGTAGCACTTTTCAAGCGGTCAATATGTCTTATCAAACAACAAAAGAATGAGGAAAATGATTTGCGGTTTGATTTTGGATGCAAAACTTGCCAATACCACTTTCACATGACAAGTCAATGGCCTTTTACGATGGCAAACTGCACAGACAGGGCACCTCACTCGCGTAAATGAAGAAAGATCTACCCAGCCTACATGTCCGTGAATTAACGTTTCTCACTCTTGTCATAATAAAGGTAGGTGCGACCAAGCTGACACCATGTTGGGTTGATAGAAGAACAGGCGATGTGCCCAGAATGTTTTAGATGTCACCCCCTTTTTATAACATATTGCAAAGAGAACAGCGATAAACAGTGATTTCATCTTCGGCTTATATATGTACCATATGATCATTAAGTGTTCTTTATATGCTTAGTAAAAGTTGAAGTCTCGAAAAACAGCTCTTTTAGATTTATCTATGAAACTATTGAGCTCTGTTTTGTCCGCCATATCATGTTCTATACTACTGAATTGAACAATCGTTGTAGCACAGAGTTGAAAAAGACTTTCTAAACTTAAGTTAGACAGTGAAGCTTGAAGGTGACAATTGATTAACCAGAGAAAAATCAAAATTACACGACATTCCCCTCCCACAATTTTCTGGTTGATTTTGGACGAAAGAAAAAATAATCCTTGAAAAAAGTACGGTGGAATTCTATCCATGGCACTGCCCCTGATGAAACCAAGTAAACAGTAAACATAAATGCCATACCTATCTCATCAAATCTGCAAGGGTTGAAGGTATCTGGGTCCTTCCAAAATTCTTCATCACGGTGTAGAGTACCTGTTCCCACCATAACGTGCGTTCCAGGTAAAATTTTGTGAGGCCCCAAAGTGTCAGCCCCAATCGAGGTTCGGTCGGTTGTTATAGCAACAGGGTATAATCTCATGGCTTCTTTTATACAGTTGTCTAATAGTTTCATTCGCTCAATCTGTTCCCACGTGATCTCGGCACAAGGTGGATTGGTAAACCTTGATATCTCTTGCCTAACTTCAGTTTGAATGTCAGGATGCTTTGCAAGCAAGTAAAGCGTCCACATTATCGTCAAGCTGGTTGTTTCATGACCAGAAATTAGAAATGTAAATACTTGATGGTAGATATCCTTTGCTGACAATTTCAATCCATGTTCGTCTACCATTGAAAACAGGATGCTAAGTAGATCATTCTCAGCAGTAGCATCTCCATTTTCCAGATGTTTTCTTCTATCTCGAATCACCTGAAATTTTGATTGAAAAAATTATTAGTTAATCAGATTCATTGCAACCATGCACAATTTATTAAAGGATATTGGCCTAAAACTTGAGGACAACCTTTATTAGCATATAAAATGTTCCTATTATCGTTTATACTTAATTCCAACATGCATTGAGATTCCAACACTTAATTCTTCATGCATTGAGATGTTATCCTTTAAACATGTAATAGAAAACGATTTAAGTTCAGAAATGTCTTTTAAGCAAGTAACATTTCATATATTTTCACAAATGTCAATTGTTAAAATAACCGTTCTCTTCTATGCGCGCAGAAGCGCGTACTGACCTGCCTATACGGCATTCGAGCATCATATGAAAAACTGGTAACAGTGATTCTCAATCGATTCTTAGCAATTAGGAGAAAAGCTAACTCTATCATCACTACATCAGATGTCATATGACTATAATTACAATCGCTGTTGTAATAAATGATCGATTAAAAAAGGTCAGAGTCAAAATTGGAGAGTATGAATTGGCAGAAAAGAATATCATCAAATGAAGAAAGGTTGATGTTGAAGAGGTTTAGCCATGCTGCAAAAAGTTTTTCGATTAAAGAAATAATGAATATAAAAATTCGGTTTAAGATATTACTTTGAAACGTTCTTTAATAAAATACTCGAGGATTATTGTATTTAGGAACCTTTGGCAGAACCTTCTAAGCCAATTTAGACCAGTTTGGTATTCCGTCTTTTTGCATACTCTGTTTACATGTATATGGAGCGCTTTATATTTGTTTTGAAATTACGTATGTTAAATCTTCCATATGAGTCTTCAATTTGTGAATAACAAAAGCTATCTTTCTTTTTTGTGAATATCGTCTTTCATACACCTGTGTAGGCAGCTAAACTCTTGCACGCTGTGCGGCGCAGTCGAAGCTAAAGATAAAACAAGCAAAGTTTGATGACGTCAAGGGGATGCACATGTTTCAGTATCTTGCGCGTCCAAACTGTGCATTCCGAGGCCCTCCCGCCGGACAAGTCCAGCGGACAGCGATCTTCAATATTTTTTACGCCAGTGTTTTTGGCGGAGATTTCATTGTTTTAATGTTCTAGCTGGCGGTTGAATCTTAATACTGTAGTCTGTACTGGGGTGCCAGCAAACAAAGTTTACTGTACTCCTCACTCTTCGAATAAATTTGTCAAAACACAAGGTTTATGAGCTTTTTAAATCAAACAAACATAAACATGTGAACAGAGCAGTAAAACTAAACTAAAAAGATAGAAATTGCCAAAAATAGAGCATCTTTGAATCATTCACTCAAAAAATATTGAAGCATTTTAGAAAGAATGATCAAATTGGAAATTTTCATGCAAAACCTTTGTCAAATAATGACTTTTTTAAAACAAGGATGAGATTAACACCATAAATTTTTCCTGAAAAACTCAGCATTAAAGGGCAGGAATAGCACTTTTCCCATATGCCTGGCGGATATATCCGGCTGGGAGAAAAAATGGAATGCTCTTTGGGCGTGCCTGGCATCTCAAATGGAAGCTCAAAACGCCTATGTTGCTTTAGAATTACCGAATGCAGGAGCTGGTGTCCTTCAACTAAATTGTGAATTCATAATAACAGGGACCAATAAAGGGGAGACCGTTATGTTTCAATAAGATAGCAAAGTTAACTGAGAATGTCAATATATACAAAAAAAGTAACAATAAAATTAATACCGTATTATTTGTTCGATTTTGTTCACCCTTAATCGTTACATAGAAAAAATTGACAAACATGACAAAAATTGGCTTTTAACACATTCGATGTAAGTTAGCAGTGCAGTAGCACTATGTCTTATGTCTTGAGCACAGCTGTTGTGTTGTGTTCATGATTGTGTGTCGTTAACAAATGAATTTACATATTAATTGTGTATCTTACTTGATTTATAAGATTCTTTAAACAAGTCTCAGCTTTGATAAACTCTTTTTGAGTGCTTGATCGGAACAACGTGAACAATGGGATCATCTGCTCGAGGGACCGGCGCTGCAAATCAAAGTTTCCACGTAATACAGTGTCAGTTGCTTTACTCTCTTCACTGTGTCCTCCCATGATACAGTTGAAATTGTAACCAAAGGCACAGATGCCAATGATGTCCAATGAAAGGTGGGTCAGCTTTTCTAAGACATCAAGCTCAATGGCTTTGTTACTTGAGTTCATCAACTGGTCATTCCAAAGCTAAAGAAATGAGAAACAAAATATGTCTATTTGAGTAAAGAGACACAAATTTTTCCCATACAGGCAGAAAATCTTTGCTATATTATCGAGCTGCGGTTAAAATTAACAGGTAAATCAGGGGAGTTAACAAAACATTGTTTTAAAAAACTCAGTAAAAAGGTTTTAAGTGTATTTAAGAACCAAAAATTATGCTGGGCCTTTCATAGCTGACTTGTTTGAAGCTATTGATTTACTTCTGCAATAGCAAATACAACGTTGGCAGATAAAAAGTAACTGAGCTTGCAATTGTGTTCTACAAGGTTTTGTCATAGGCACCATGATGCTTAATAAGTTAATTGATTCGCACTTTTAGTGAGCACGAAACTGGTATGCAGTGAAGCAGATCGATAGCAGATTCTGTCTCGATATATTATATTTCAATGTTTAGGCATTGCCCACATATAAATGGTATGAGAGTTCATAAACATGATCTCATACATGGTATGAGAGTTCATAAACAGAGCATAATTAAATTTATGCGCATAAATATAAGTATAAGAATCGGTATGGGACCGTCTCTAATAAGAAAATGTGGTCTGGAACTTTTGCTGTCTTTAGAGTTCAAAACTTGTGTTGAAAGGCTCAAATACCTTGAGCGAATGAAAGAAATAGTACAGTTGAACTTTAAAAAGACAGAGGTGGAATCATCAGAAATCGGCGACAGTTAGAACTATTTTTCTCCAACGATGGTTAGAGTGAAAATGAATGCAGTTCAAGAACCGACAATCATTTGGGTGATGATGATGATATTGAGGATGACGTAAATCAGGATAAAGACGCAACTTGAGAGACTTGATCAAAAGGATACCTAAATTTGATTTTTGGCATCATGTAATAGTTTCTATGCGAATTTCCTAAAAGCAAAAAATTTCGTCTAATTTAAAACTTAGTCGAATACATTTTCGTCAAATATTTGTCTTAAACTTTGGCAAGACGAAATTTTTGTGGTTAATGTAGCAGTTAAGGGATCCTGACTCATCCTTACTGTCAACTTGCCAGACTGCCTTCGTTATGGGATGACTGTTGAAATAAGAACATGACCGTTGTGTATTTTATGAGCGGCTCTTCAAAAATCTTTCTAAATGTAAGAGCCTTTATACGTTGCTTGAAAGACATAATACTTAATTGCCAGAAATCCACTTCATGTAGAATTACCTTAAAAAGCCCCAAGCCTGTAAACACTTGCCTGATCGGATATGTTAATTTCTTACGAAAGCCACATTAAGGGAAACGACCATAGTCTGCAATGTGTTTGGGATTTTGAAAGAATTAGAAGGGTAGTAAGAATTAGAACGGGTTAGCTCAGGGCCGGCGAAACGTATTTGAAAGTGGAGGGGCCAAAATATCAGTCTTGAAAGGGCTTCGGAAAGGCCGCCAACATGGTGGTGGCAAGAAAAATTTTAGAATCATGGTGTCTTAGGGATGGCCAGAAACTGTATCTAAAACTAATTTTGACTGAAGGTGTCGCATAGTCGCGTCTATTGTGATGTTGACTTGAAATAGAAAAGTTTTGCAAAGTTTTAGAATAACCACTATCATATAGCTCGTAACGAAGTCTTTTTTAGATTTTAAAAGTACCCGAGATAAGTTGAGGGAGAAAAATAATTAAAACACGAATTAATAAAAAACCTTAACGTCGAAATATCAACAGAAGAACTATCAACTAAAAATAAAAAGTTAAGCAATTTTGTACAGTTAAGATATAACTTTGTAACATCTGAACTTAACTTTTCGGAAATTAAGTGCTTTAACAAAAGTTTGAAAAACCTTCAAACTAGGCTTGTCAATATAAATTTAAATAGAATTTATAATTGCGTCGATATGTTCTCTTTCTTAGTAAGAATGGATTATCCAAACGGTCAAACTATGAAGTTTTCTTGATGATACTTTTTAAGAACAAATCTGCCCAGTGCCCATACTTTATTTCTCATATCCTCAAAAAAGTTCTTTCCAGCTGTTTCTTTTTCTTCAACAGTTGGTTTCTCTCTTTTTGTAATGTTTTTGAGAAAGTTTTCGTTAACAAATAGACCTTGTGTGCCAAGTTTAGGCAATGAAAAAAACGAAACTCCGTCAATTTGTGCTGGCACCAAGTTATTCTGGACTAGGTTTCTCGATCAATTTGCTAAAGGCTGGGTTACACGATCACTTTTTACCATCACTTTTTTAATATTGGACCAACGTGCTGAAAAGTGATCGTGTAACATACTAAAATTGACAATGACCGATTTCTTCGACCTAATTCCCATATTCAATTTTATGTATGTCTTCTATGGCAAAGACATAGCAACCAAGGCAAAGCTAAGGACACATTCAAGAGAATACTAGGCAGAGTTACTTACAGAATCATATACTACATTTATTTCCACGTTTGCCTATAATGTTTCTTTAGCTCTGCAGAAAAGTGGGGGGGCATCGCCCCCCGGCCCTCCCGGTTTCGCCGGCCCTGTAACTGTCACTGTAAAGGGGCTTAGCCCCTTGATCCACATGGCTCTGCACCCAAGGGTGTGTTCACAAAAGCCGTGTCACACCCTAAGGATAACAAAGACAGGCTTTCTAAACCGAAATCACTAAATATCCCCTTCATGTAAATACCCCAAGGGAATCTCCCAAGTCTGGAAAAGTGGTCATAGTTCATATTTTTAGAAGTTTACAAAGATGTGAGGCTGTCCACAAGGATCTCTCAAAATTCCTCGAAATCTTATGCTTAATATCACTAAATATAAATTTTGGCAGTGTCACAAACTAGCGGTCTTGGAATGTGCACATTTTTCTTATTTCTCTACTTCTTGGTAGCAAATGATAACTTATCGTGGCCCAATCAAGCCCATTACGTACACAAAGAAATCGAAACCCTTCTCAGCCTCGGTGATAATTTATGGTGACTTGGTAAACACCTTTAGAAGAATCCTATTGTCTTTGTTTAAGGGCCAGAATTGATCCCTCCACGAATTTACAAAATTAGAAATAATCTTCTTGGGGTCAATAAAAAGGCAGACTTAACCTAACCGCATTGATAGCATCATATAAAGTTCCCGATTGTCATCTACTTAAACCAGTCTAGCAAATCTCTTCCTATTCTGGAAAACAACTTTATTTTAGCAAATATTTGGCTGTCACAAGCAATGACACTAATTGTTTCCTGGAATTACGGTTGCATGAAACAACATCGATTTGTTTTTCCTGTTAAATCATATTAATCCTCTCTCCATGCTTTGCTAAATAGCATTCGAAAGGGGAAACGTGTGACCTTTCAGGTCCGGGCGTGCACCAGGCTATACCAGGAGTTGGAATTACTACAAGCAAGATAAATCTATTGAATCTTGCTCTTGAATAACATCGAAGGTTGAAATTGGGAGGCCTCTAGTTGATACCACGGGAAAGGCTGAGATTGGGAATCAATGACAAAGTTTCAGCCGAGAGAGCCTTCGAAGTGTAGCCGGTTTATTCTTTAATATCTTTTTGCTGTCTAGGCTTTTATTCCATGCATTTACCAATTTCAAAAGCAAAAGCTGCAGCTGAAACAGATGATTGCTAGCAATGGCGGCGCCGCTACCGATTGCTAGGGGCCATTTTAGGGGGTATTGAATAATAATATGCTAAATGTGCTGTGTCTTTTTCCTTGTAACTGTAGATGCCTCATAGATGAAGGATAATCATCAGTTTCTTTTTCGGATACTGGCGATTTCAATTCTTCTATTGCCTCGTTTTGAAATTTGGCCTTTTTTGGCTTTATACCATTACCCATTTGGCTTTGCGGGTTTTTGGAACCTGGCGCAACACTGCGCAATTGTTCCTCAATGTACAGTGACCAATTCATTGGTTTCAGGAAACAACTTTTGTTTCATCAATAAGGCATTTTTTGACCATTTTATTCTTGTCAGATAAGTTGCAGCTCGCAGCGAAGCAAGTCAAACCATGACTTTGTAAATGTAGACGGAAACGACCAAGATCGACATTACGAATCAAATTACGAAAGCTTGATTTAAGGTGCATTAAATAATGCCTGCTAACCAGTTTTGATGCAAATTTGGTCAGGGCGGACGCTCAGACGTTGGTGTCGCGAGAGCTCTTGCACTTTTTGACCGTGAAAATTTTTTTTGACTAGCTTGAAAGTGGGAATCTCTTTGCATCCAATGATACTAGCAATTTAATGATAGCTTTTTCTCATCATTGTGATAAAACATTGTTTCTAGACACTGCTGAGAACCAGGAGCGGTGCCACGGGGGGGGGGGGGGGGACTGGGGGGACACGTCCCCCCAGTTCTCAGCAGAATCGAGTTTGTATTTCGTCTAAATTCGATGAGAAAATGTTAGAGGAGGGGTAATATTTTGACACCGTACTTTTTGTGATGTAATCCTATGATTTTCAAACTGCCAATTTTCAAACAAAAGTTAGTCATAGGCGCTCCCTTCGGATAAAATTTGCGTTCCCTGTTGGTGAAATGGCGTTTCTGGTGGTTAAAAGGGCATGGTATAACTTTTTTTGGTTTGTCCCCCCCCCCCCCCAAGATCTTAGTGGCTGGCGCCGCCATTGCTGAGAACTCAATTCTTTACTTTCGGTCGCTATCATGTTGAGGAAAAACCCTCACAGAGTTTACTTACATATCGGTAAGATTATTTTTTTCGACGAATAAATAGATTAAAGGCAAAAAAACTTCAAAGAAAATGATAACGATAACACGAGAATGTCTGGAAACTGGAAACCATCATGTCTGGAAACAGCTTTATTCAATTTACATAGGAATTTGCCTGATCAAAGAACACATTTTGATAGAAAAACAAGAAACGTGCACAGGGATATCCCCTCCGCTCTACAAAAGAGATTGGATGAGGTTATTAACTCTTTTATTGTAGGGCTTTTCAGCCTTTGAATTCAAATGACAGCAAACAAATTTAGATGATAACTTTTTTGTCTGTGCAGCCTCAATATTTAACGTGGCCTTTTCTCCTTTTCTTGTTGACATCGCGCCTGCTAAATTTCATGATTTTCTGTGTCAGAAAAAATTGCGTTTAACACTTTTTTGCGATAAACACTTTTTAACCTTGCGATAAACGCTTTTTTTGCAACAGATATTACGGAACGATACAAACATTAACCAACAAACATTTTCCTAGCAAATGATCCAAAATGATATGATTGTTTGTCACAGGCGTAAGAGTGACAAAAGCGTGAACGCAGGTCTATTGCGAGTGCAACTATTTTATTCGGGGCATGGCTTACTTTTGCTTGATTTTCTGTAAACTTCTACAATTTTCAGCTTAAGTTCCAACCTGAACCCTTTTTGGAGCTTGTTTTCCCGAAATTTTGAAATGCCCAGAAATCTAGGCCAATGCAAGAGTTGAATCTTAGCTTTAGATTTAAGACAATATGACTTACGTGGGTTGGCCTTATCTAGAAAAAGAAATTACAAGAAAGAAACGCACCGCTATTAAAGCGTTGGTCTTTTCCACGAAGATTGGGAAGAACTTCTGGACATTTGCTAAGGAAAAGAACGGGTTCAGCTGTTTCCTCTGTGTAGCATGGGTGCGACCATTGGCCGTTATTAATCCAGTACCGAATCCTGGAAGAAGCTTCCTGAGCACATCCTGTCTTCTGTAGTTCTTGAAATTCGTAACAAGGATGTGCCTGGCAATAGAAGGATCTGTTATGTAGATTCTGTATCCCCCTGCAACAAAAAAGAAAGATGGATAGCAGCAGCGAGAAAAAAATTCTTTGGGAGAGGAAGAAGAAACAGTGAAATTTAACTCCGAAAGTGATTTTTCTGTATACTGACAACTTTTGTTTTTAAAGACTGAAAAAGTTTTCAACAAGAAGAAAATTCTTCATTTCAATTTATGGAAACACATGAAATGTATCTTCATAGCTCCCCAATGGAGCTTTTAGGAAATTGAGAAGCTGTGCCTATCGAGCAAAGTCCTGTTATGTAATCAAACCAGCCTCGTATAACGAGTAAGGTTTCTCTATTCATTCATCTTATATTACTTAATGAAGTTACGTGTCGTGTTTTGATTTTTCAGCATTTGCTACTTAATGTATTCTGGCATTGTGGTTTTCAGGTTCATGTGTCTTTTGGGTCCTCGTGTGCATTTAACTTCATGAGTTAGCAATGTGTTGTCTCTCTCAATTCAGGCCCTAGGGCCTAAACAACTATCCCTCGACGCTGTACGAAAGAACCACTCATGATTGGATTTCCAAGGAGTTCCCAATACATCTCAATACAATACTAACAAGGAACGAATAGTGGGGTCTGAGCACTTCCCTTGATTGGCCCCGGAATTACAGTTATCTTCCATCATTTTAAACAATAAGATATTGTACTCCTCTTTATATAAACAAAGGGTTGCCCCCGCCTCAAATTTTTAGATAAATTAAGAATAGCCAGACCACCGAATAGAAATGACCCTTCTATTCTATGGCCAGACTGAGTTTCAATTTACTGATTCTTATAAAAAGAGTGTACCGAACTTCATCATTTGGAGGCAGTGGCGGCATGCAGCGGTACTAGTGGCATTTTTGTATATTTTTGTATTGTATGATTTGCCTTTTTATATGATAATTGAATTAATGACAAAAAAGGGAAGGGCAGCTGAATACACCATATCTTAATTCTGACCCTCCTTCATCACATCTTAATTTTCATTGAAAGATTGGCATTGAATAAACCCCTTGTGTACACCACGGTACTAGCTAGACCTCATTCATCCAGGACTGCAGAAGTTTGTCCCATTGTCAATTGTGACTCGACGTGACGTAAAACCGTTTGTCGATAATCCAACAATGAAAAAATCGTTCGCAGTACTAAATTCCTCTTTCTTGTGATAAAATGCTGCGAGGCGATTAAACCCCTGCAGCTGCAATTATCACATGACGTCAAACCAAGGTAATGTATGAAAACTTCTGACCCGCCATAGAAATATAATTTGGCTATATTATAAGGTGAGGGTCAGTGCAAGTGCAAGCTTAACTTTAATTGGTACTAAGGAGGGGATGGGCCAAAATTACAGAACGACCCACACCAAGACTAATCAAACCCTTGTTATGCCAGAGCTGCGCCATATTGGAATTAGCCCTATTGCGTAATAAATTTATATCCATCAAAATACGCAGTCATCAATAATTCAAAATGATCAAATCGATTTGTATACGCACCAAAAAGGACATAATACTTGAATATTCTGCCATACTGTCTTGTCCATTGCAGAAAAAGCGCATGCTGATCGGTGTTTCCGGAGAACTCAAAAGTGTTGCCAATGATTGGCCAACCAGTCGGGCCGGGTATACATTTATATGGGTTTTTCCACCAGGAAATTATAATCCAAAGAAACAAAACAAATGCACAAAATGCAACAATACCCACGATGGAATATGATGCAAACATTGCTAGCCTTTACTTCTTTATTCAAATCAGGCGAATTATAGGACCATTTAGGCCGCAAGGATTGTCCTGAAATGGACAATTGCCAGTGATTCGATGACAACTGTTGTATCGAGAAGACAATAGGTCCACCGAAAACAATGCCCTCTATGTATCTTTGACACCCTGTGAGATGTTCTGTTCACATTGAATTTTCGTTGGCTAAACCAAACAAAGTAATTTTGCGGAAAAAAACTGCGAAGTGCGAAAAAGTTCGCGCGAAATACGTCTTAGGCATGCGCAATAATCTTTTGCTGGGATTTCTCGCGAAGAATTTCTCTGCGAAAAAAAGTTTTTGCCGAGCAGTGAACGGATCACATTCAAATTTCATCTAAAAACGTTGAGTTTTTGCCATCAAGAGATGCTTTCCAGTGAATTTTCAAACTTGAATAAAGAATATCTCGCTGGCTTTATTGACAAAAAGGGTTTAAACATTCTTCTTGAGCAAAATAGGAGATAACACTGCATAAACCCTGATTATCTAAAAACGAATTATGAACAATCCAGACGTAAAGTTTTGCAAATATTAAAAACAACTAGCCCGAACTTCAAACCTATTGCACATGCATCTTGTCATTTATCCAGTTCTCTGAGATAAAAGTTGAAGTCAGTTGAACTTTTTCGCATGCGAAATAACAAACTTGGCCTTTCCAATTTTTTTCTCGTTGAAATGAAAGCGTTCAAAGAAATTTTGTCTTTCGTATAAAGCTTTTTCTCGAAACCTTTTGTTATGGGTGTTTAATTCCTTCGCGGGGCCCCTAATCAATGCACTAAGTGAATCCCTATCTCAGGAAAAACAATTTGGGCTTTCGGTGCATCAGCCTGTAACGTTTTAGGACTTGTATTCTTCAGTAATTATTATTATTATGTTTAGCTAGATCTTTGATTATGTTGCGTGTTAATGTCACATGTTTGTTTGTCGCGCTGTTGTGTTAGTAACTCCCTTCCGGGAAATGTGCGTCACTGTCATCTTGTTATGTGATGTTTCACAGTGTTCCTTTGTCAGTGTTTTAATATAATGTAAGTTAGAGATAACATCAAATCTTCACCGTCATGACAAGAACCCTTACAGTTACAAGCCCTTGTATTGCCTGAGCAATGACGTAATTTAAGGTAGGTGTTTGATATCAGGGAACAAGCCTCAGTTTTTTAACCCGCCAATCAGACTGATACACCCGTCAGGAAGAGAGGGAGAAGGAAATGTGGTCGGGGCAGGTAGGGAAGAAAAAAAGGACTGAGGACCTAAGAGAGGGGTGGGACTGGGAGGGGGAATCTCTATGGATTAAACGCATACAATGTGGCGTAACCCACAAGCTGCCAGGTCGAAAACTACATGCAGGTTAGAGCACTGCCTTGTAAACGCACCATGAGGTAATTAGCATAATAATAGATGACAAATTATGATTGACAGCCTAGCAAGGATGCACGTGCAAGATAACACGACCCTTGAACGAGAATAGGCGCCTTCCCCGCGGGCATTAACTCGAATTAAGAAATTAATTCCCATTAAATTTTTCCTAACCCCCCCACCTTTGCCCCCCCACCTTTGTCGGAGCCGATGCGTTATAAAGGTGCAACCAACTTAAAAAGATATATTCGACCAAATGTCGTTCAGAACACGTTTTCGCAGGCATGAGAGAAATATTTCGAACAGAGTGGAAACAGAAAAGCGACAAAATTTAACGAGAAAAAAGGTTCGCGCGAAGTACTTCGCTGAGATCTTTCTTAGTGGCAATCAGGCTTAAAAACACAAAACATTTGCGTGCTTAGAACCGAAGCTTTCTTTAACACAATTTTGTTTTCCAAGAACTCAAAAGATTGAACATCAAAGTTATGAAATTTCATTCTGTCAACAGCGATATTGTGCATAAACAAAAGAGATGGGATTATCTTGTCTCTGTGGTAAGCCGCACAGGCAGAATTGCCGGACCAGCTCAATGTTCACTTAAGAGTCCATTCCACAAAGCCCGTGGCAGCTCCTGAACAAAGCTGGAAAAGCATGCCCTATTCCCTTTGAACAGGGTTGCTCGAACACATTTGAGGGGGTTTAAACTTTAAATTTTCATAAACCGTTTCTTATGCTTTTCGTATATAGTATCAAGTTTTCGTACATTTCGTAGATTTTTACTATTTTCTAAAAAACTATTAAAAATAGAACCAAAGTGTACAAGACTTTAAGGGTCGTATCTGATCATAGAAATACAATATATTTTCAATGCTATTTTTGGTCGTATCAGTCGTGGGGAATTTGCTATGACCACCATGATTATAGTATGATGCTTTTTAATGAGCAATGGCAACAGACAGACCAGGGGAGTCACCTGTTCATCCGATAATTTTGGGTAAGAATTTTCATTGTGATCTGATACTTTTGGGTACCTGATTTAACAACATACCTTTTTCAAACTTAGAGGTTCAACTGACACGACAATATCAAAAACAAGCAAAAAGGGACAAATGTGTTTGAACTGATTATTACAGGAACAGCCTAAATTACTACGACTACACTTTTTTTTATAAGAACCAGTAAATTTAAGTTCAGGCTGACTGCTCTTAATTTTTTCGAAAATCTGAGGCTCGATTGTTCTTAATTTGTTCTTAAATTTAGAGGGTGCAAGCAGTGCTATTGCTAGCTTTTTCGCTCTAAGGAGGTGTTTAGGCCTCATTTGCCAACAAAGTGAGTGAGACAGCCTTAATTTGCTGACAAATTTTTTAATATTCACCGAAAAAGCACCCACAAATCGCTAGAAGTCCTCGATTTTGAGAAAAAACGTTGTTCAAAATTGCATTTTGCAAAAGCTCAGCCACATCTTGTTCTTAATTTGTTCTTAACTTTCGACCAGTTTTGAGGCTCGTGTTCTTATAAAATTGTTCTTATAAAAAAAGAGTGTAGTGGCCTGATCATATCTATATTATTTTGAAATTTTTCGGTTTTATCAATACTTTTTAGCTGATAATCATGGGTCTGCAAAATTTGCTTTTGTTACTTTTAGGTGAATCTTGATAACTGCGGATGGACCTACCTGTTTGTAGAAATTTTGAGTCACTTCCCTGGGACAGAAGACCACGAAGATCAAAGGAGATTATTCAAACACAAAAAAATTGTTTGGAAAAGTTGTCATTAAAATCTAAGTATTCAATACAAAAATGTACAACTTCATTGAAGTAAACGGCAAATTTAAGGTCGAATAGAGTCGAATGGCTGGCTACCAGAAAATGATCTTTGTAGAGCTTCAGTTCAAGAACTAATATAGCAAAATCAAGGTAGCGGGTTAATACAACATATATCTACAGCTCCTTAAACAAAAATAGCAAATTTACATGATATATACCTTCCACTATTTATCATAAAAATTGATAATGAAAAATGAAACTGATCAACAATGCTTTCAGTCCTTTTATTTAGACAAATATTTACAGCACTCTATACCATAACAGTATATACATTTTTCAAAAAGGTTTCCAACTGAACAATGTGTCAGACAGCCCAGCCCACGTTAACAGGGTGCTCAGATTATACAGCTCAGGGCTCAGAATATGAAAATGCATCGCGTTATAATTTTCGGATGGAAAAGGTTCGGCAAAACAACTTCGGACAAAAACGCATTTTCGAGAATTTCGGATAAAAAACTCTCGGACAAATACCAAATTATATGCTAAATTCAAATGTAATTTTACGTTAAAATGGGTGTAATAGAAAAGCTGGGGGAAAATTAGCCCCACCAAAGCCTTTGCACACCGCTGCGGAAAAAGAAGCAAACTGAGAAGAATTCAAGAGCCAAGTGTTTCTTCCTGAGAGGGGTGGAACGTCTTCGATGAAAAATATCACATATCACCAATTCATCATGGAGGACAGAATTTGTTTTGAGTACAGTTTTCAAGATCAGACTAAAAGAGAAGGTACCTCCATCGACTCAAGGTTTGGAAACTAAAAGAGAGTGCTGGATTGCCGATGAAAGTATTAAACTTTTCAGAAGCGATGTGAGATAAATTGAAAGTATCGGAGCTGATGAAGAAGGCAGTGATCAAAAAATCGATGGTCAGAGCAATGTGCTGCCAGTGATTATTTGACAAGAAGGCTACGAATCCGAACCATAAAAAGCTGATATTGAAATTAATGTTTCCTGTAAAAAGAAAGAGTATTGTCAAATGCAATTCTTTGTGTTTTTCTTAATTTCTTAGAAATTAAAACTTTCAGACAAAAAACATTCGAACAAACTTAGATTTCGGATAAATCAAGTTTCGTAAGAATTTTTGTCTGAAAGTTTGATCACCCGAAAGCTTTCGGTTTTTAAGTATTATATGACAAGGTCTCATGGTTGGGCTGGTTGTTTGTTTGTGAAAAAAAGTTTATGTTCTTAACCTTAAATAGAATATTTGAGACAGGTAATTATTTCCTTAAAAAAATTTTATAGTCAGAAAATGAAGAATGATGCCTCAAGACCCCTTAAATCAATTGTAAAGTCAAATTTTCCAGGTCAGGTGTTGAATTCAATAAAATCTGCTCACCTTAACAAAAAAGACAAAACACTTATTTCACAGAAAATCAAATTTAATTTGCAAAAGTGAAAACATGTTCATCTTTGCTAAATATATTGAATAGAAAGTACTTCAAATTTTGTTTAAACCATTTTATTTCTGTTGATTCAAAAAAGAGGTAAATTGTGGTGTCAATGGGTGTAGATAATATTCCATCAGAATGGTGGAAGTAGAATGTGACAGTTAAGTTTTGAAGTTAGAGAAAATATAAAGATTTGGTGATGTACTTTTGCTCTTAAATTGGGGCTGTACTTAGATGTATGGATGCATAAAATTTTATGCAAGCATGTGCTTGCTCTTTGATTCAATCAAGCCCTAATTCATTATTGGTGTTACATTGAGGGTTGATTCACCACTACACAGGGCCAGTGCCACAGGGGGGGGGGAGCATGACCCCCAAATTTTCTGCCAACTAAAAGTTTTAAAGTGAGATTTTTTAATTAAAAAGCACCAAGATCCACTGGTAAAATAGAGTTAGAATTTTTTGCCAACATGGGCTGGGGTGGAGGGGGCCTTACGTAAAAGTACTATGTTGGTACTTTTTGCCCTCCCCTCCTCAAGTTAGAACCAATGGCACCGGCCCTGCTATATCTTGGTGTTCCATGGATGGTTGAAAAGTACCCACTGCATTTAAAATAGATTGCTACGATTGCAGTAAATAGATGTT
Source organism: Rhopilema esculentum (assembly GCF_057945365.1). NCBI lineage: Eukaryota > Metazoa > Cnidaria > Scyphozoa > Rhizostomeae > Rhizostomatidae > Rhopilema > Rhopilema esculentum. Next base: position 10,042,593 of record NC_142835.1, read on the forward strand.
ATATTTGGTAGCACAAGTATTGAGGAAGTGAATTAACCTTCCCTATTTAACCTGCCTCACAATTATTTTTGTAGATATTGGTCTCATATCAACTGACAACATTTCAGCAGCCTTGAATAGCAAATAATCATCGCTTTTCAAAAAAACCTCAAATTTGAAGTCTTTGGCATGTATTACCTCAATTACTTCATGGTTTTTCAGAAGATCGATTTGCATTCTTTTGTTTTTGTTGTTCCTGCAGGTAACCTTTGAAGAAAACAGCAATATGGGAATATTGTCTTTGAAGACATAATAGACTTATTCACTATGATTGTACATCTAAGAGGCACATAAACAAAAGAAATAAAGACCATTTGATACCTTGATCAATCTAAATTCAGCTGTCTTGGGATTATTGGTTTAATGGATTAACTTATCAATCTTTCAGGATACCATTAAGCATAAGGCCTTCATGCCAACTCACCGAACTATCCCACTTTTGAAAGCAGGTAAATGCTAATAACATTAAGCTCTCTTTCACAAGAGACAGGCCATATGGCAGAAAATAAAACAAGAGCCCAAAAAAGGGCAAGTCCTATGGGACAGCTTAGATTGTTAGACATCATGAGTCCATGCAAAATGGGGGCAGAATCTAAAGGTGTTGCCTGGGTACATCAAAGATGGAGCCTGAGAACAGCTCTGCAACTATCATTCACAATAATGCATACAAAATTTCCCTGGTAATGAATACCTGAAGGCAATTAACTGCGGATGAGCATGATCACCTAATAGTTGAGATCAATCTCGCCAATAGGGGAAGGGTGAGTCTGCCAGGGCACTGTGCTCAAAATTAGCTTCTTTATATTTCAATGATAATGCATCATTCCACACAAGGCTTTCTCTTGCAAGGGCCACATAAGTAGTTGTGATCAAAATTGACTTTATGTGATCAAACTCATTTGCCTTTAAAAAGCTCATATAAGAGAGAACCTCATGCCAAAGGTTCATGAGAAAGATTTGAAAAGATGAGAATTTTAGCCATTTTTGCTTCAATTTCAGAGCAAGGGCGGTTCCAGTAATGAAAAAAGGGGCAAACTTAGAATTTTGTTGCCTTGAAAGTGCATGGGGCCCTTGCACCAGCGGCCTGTCTCAGTTAGCAGTGGCCCTGATGATGATGATGATGATGCTGATTGATGATCATGGCATATTACTTCAGAGCTCAGTATCTTGTACATAGGGCCGGCCACGAGCATCAGACCCAAACTTGATTCTAAGCCCCCCCCCCCACAGGCTCAATTTTGTGACCCGGTCTCTGAAACTGCTCCAGGATTGTCTACAATCTCTTATGCTAATTTTGTTCAAGAAATACTTTTCACAGAATTTAAATTTGCTCTCTGCTATCAAGAAGTGGGTCCAATTGAAAAACAGAAGAGTTCGGTTCAGTGTTTCTAGAGGTTGAATAAGCTACATGACCACAAAAGCTTATTTTAGAACTTTCATAAAACTAATAGTTTTACAGCTGAAGTTGCTTTGTCTAAGCTGAAATTTAAATATTAACAATGCTAAAATATTCTGTTTGCATTAACGTAGTGTAATGCTGCCAAAATGTACTCTGTAGATAAAAACTTGTACCCCCCCCCCCAAAAAAAAAATTTCCTGAAACCGGGCCTGCTTGTACACCTATGATGAAGCTGACTGAATATCATATCAATCTCAAATCTCATAATGAATATAACAACCAGAAGCAGTGTTTTAAGTGTAAGGTGTTACCTGCCCATAGACTTCATATAGTCCTGTTGTGTTGATAACTATGAATGAAGAAGACTCGAGTTTACAGTTACCATGAGCCTTGCCAACTTTCCAATCATTAAGTATTTCACCTGTTGAGGTAAAACATGCATTATGACATGTCTTTTGATGGTCTAAGTATCAATCATTTGAAGAAAATGAGTCATAAAATGAAAGTAATTTATCTACATCAACAGGCAGCAAAATTGTACATACCTGCATTGTAGCGGATAAATCTGTTGCCATAACCAACAACTTCTATGAAATTATTCAACTGTGGAGCAGCATCTTTCTGTGAAATACCAAAGAACATTATTCTTATGTCACCTAAATACATAAAATTTACCCCTAATTTATAATTGGCCTGCCTAGGGCTGCCGTGAAGTTTCGGAAGGCCCGGGGGGGGGGGGGGAAACTGAAATATGAGGCACCATGCAAGTGAAGCCAGCAGAAAGTTTTTGCTACCATGCCTTTTTGATTAGCTAGCTATACATTATAGTGTACATTTTAGAACATTTCTTGCAGTCAATTTCTTGTAATCATTTTAAACTTTACCTATTTTTAGGCATACTTTTGTTACATTTAATTAATTCCACTCGCAAAAAGAAATCCATAATTACTTTGTGAGCCCCCCCCCCCCCCCCCCCCATATATTGAAGCTCTGGGGAATTGGCTTACACCCCCTCCCTCTTGGTGGCCCTTGGTCTGTCTAGGAATATCTAACTGCTGTTGCTAGACCATCTTGAACAGATTTTTTACTGGTGGAGCGAAACCTCCAAACACACCCATTTGTAACAAATGTAACTGAGGTGTTTGGAGGGGTCCAGAGATCATAGAACAGTTCAAAATTTTAGCAAAAAATATAAAAAATCTGATTACTTTTTGCTATACCTAAGAATAACCTATACCTAATATAAAAAATCCTATACCTAAGAATAACATCACTGCACTTTTTGAGTTGCTGTCTTATCGTTAAAAGGTTGCAGTCACACTTTTGTGGAAACGAAACACCTTCTGACCAAGGCCTTTTTTAACATACAGCTTAGGAAGGGGGGGGGGGCAATTGTTTGTTTGTTTGTTTGTTTGTTTGTAACCTTATTTTAATTCGATATTTTTTCTAGCTATACATATATATATGGATATATACACATACAATTAATCTAAATCGAATCTACTGTATAACAAATGAAGAGGAAATAACTAAGGGGTAAAACCCCATGGTTACCGCAGTGATTTTATTTTATTTTGAGCAATAGGCTGTTTTGTTGCGCGGCTCATTGGCAATTGTTTGTTGAATTGCGAGGGTCCTCGAAATTAGAGAACATTACAAATTAGTACAACTGATCAATAGCAAGTAAGAGGTCTCCTTTGCTACGAAATGAAAACTCACTGAAATAGAAATTTTCTTCTTTGTTTCGATAAACCAATGAACAGCGCAACATACTGCCTTTAACCTCTTTATATAAACAAAGGTTTGCCCCTACAGCTCATCTCCCTTCGTCGAAAAGGCAATGTTCTGACCCCAGGGGGGCACTCAGCACATAGTCATACGTGGGGGTCAGTCCGATATTTTTGGGTCAAATGTTTACCCAAAGTGATATTTTTGGGTTAAATATTTATCAGAAATGATATTTTTGGGTCCTGCAAAAACAATAGACACAATATTTCTAGGTATCAATATAGAAACACTGATATTTTTGGCTTCTTGTAAGATTTCCATATATCTGAATCAAATGTATTGTTCATCGGCTGAGGTTTTTTTACCCATTGGAAGTCATGCGACCATACTCTTTGGAAGCTTTAATGCTATAGCCATGTGATACTATCTCTTCTGAAATTACAATTTGTGATATTTTTGGGTATAAAATATACGTAGAACTGATATTTTTGGGTCTTTTGAAAATGAGCTGATATGTCTATGTCTATGTGCTGAGTGCCCCCCCCCCCTGGGTCCCCCCCCTGGGTCCCCCCCCTGGGTTTCTGACCAACCATTTGTCTAAGCGGAAATTACTGGTTCCCTATTCCGAGGTTCCTTTGTTCCGGGTTTGTGTCTATATTACAATTGTACTTCTCTGATGCATGAACGCATGATTCCGTTACAGATTTCCCGCAAACCCGCAATACAGATGGGTGGGGGGCCGAGGGAAGATTTTTTGACAATGGTTTTTGAAAAAAGCTCTATTGTTTTCCAAAAGGTGGGGAAACAAACTGACAAAAAGAACAATTTGTAATATAGACACAAACGACGCTACATACTTTCCAGCTTTCAAAATTGTTGGTTTGATTTTGATTCATGGTGGCATTTGGAATCCAATTTTGAATAACGGAAATGCATTTTAATGGCCAAAAACCAAAAGGTGTCTTTCCAGTTATTAAAGGAGAACTGACACGCAAAAATAACTTTGGCTTATTCGATGCAAAATTTGTCGCTGATTTCAAATCTGGAAAAAGTTTTCTTCTTAGATTCGCCGTTTTTCTGATATTTGCACTTTTATCCGTCAAATACGTCACAGCCAGGACTCGGGAATTTCCCGAAGCGGAAACAAGATTATCGCCAGGAGTTGTTAAAATTCTCGGTTGACGTCACAAGTGACATGTTAACAATGCCGTTGTAAAGGCTTTCACCGCAACGGTGAAAATACAAGTGAAGTTTCGTGTTTTATTGAAAAAAGTCCGCGGTGAAAAGACAAAAAATTGTCAGGCATTTCATTTATAAGTATATAGAGGCTAGAAAATCCTAGCTACATGTCTGCTAAGACGCTTATATCCACATAAAATTTATTTTCATGCCATGATATCTTCGAACCAGCATGCTTTGAAACATTGAAAGAACCTCTAAGCTTGTGAAAAAAGGAGTCGACTTTGTTTGAAAACTGATACCGTTTCTTCAAAGTTTTTATTTTTACAATTACAAAAAAATCGCAACATGGGGGGTGGGGGGTTGAAGCAGTAGCCAAAAGACAAACGAAATCTAGTGGAGACAGCGGTAAAAGCGATCCTGCAACCTGCTTTGGGTGCAGAAATATGAATTCAAGAAAAAACCTTGGTTGATGGGAGCTGCGAGTGTGACTAAATAATAATTTCACTGAACTTGATTATTGTATTTTAACAGAGGTTGAGATACTAGGGAATAACCTAGTCTTGCAAAAAGCCCATCCCCCACCCAAGTCAAAATTGCTTGCAAAAGAATATAATGCGCCAGTTGATATTCCTATGACAGCTAAACAGCATTTTCTTCGACTAAGAAATCAAGTTTTTGACTAAGAGCTAAGAGCCTATTTCGTAAATCCAGATCTTTCGACTGCCAGGTAACTTATCAGTTCCCGAAACCCTTCACGCCGGGTGAAAATGGCATAAAATCCGCACAAGTCGACTTTTAACCCGCCTTTACTATTCAATATCACTATACAGTTAACGCGTTTAAAACATTGAAAAACAATCATAGAATGTTACATTAACAATTAATAACTTGCAGTTCCGTTTAGGGCATCATGGGCATTTTAGCCAATTTAGGCCATACAGACAAAGCAGTCTGGCCAAAGACGCCTCAATCTGAAATAAAATTCTAGTTTTACGATACCTGATCTCATTTAGATTGTAGCAATAGCATTATTTTTAATAGAAATTCCATATCAGTTTGTACTTCCAGTCTGTTCTTTGTTTACAATATCGTCACTGTTGAGCCATGGGACGACTGTCTGCCCAAGCGGCAGCGCTGGTTGGTAGCAAAAACTCAGACGGCTGAAACTCTCCATTTGTTTCGAAATCAGTGTAATAAAACTCCGATTCAGAGTCCCAAACTATTGAAAAAGTCAATTATGTGTCAAAAATGCAAAATTAGCTCCTTTCACATGCACAAAATAAACATTTGTCCGCAGCATTTTGTTAAAGGTTTCTATAGAGAAACACAATACGTGCTGAGAACATGTCACTTGTGACGTCAAAGATGATCGTCCACTCGTGACGATTTTCGCCTCGAGTCTCAAGTTGTCGGAACAATTGTCGTTTCTCAACTTAAAACGCCTGTATTTCAAAAACGGTAACTGTGATTTAAAAAATTTTTTCGATCCTGGAATTTGCTTGTCACAAACTACCGTTTTAGCCAAACTTATTTTTGCGTGTCAGTTCTCCTTTAAGGGTTTTATACTCTGTTTTTATAAGACCCAGTAAATACTAACTTCAGGCTGATTGTTCTTAATTTGTTCTTAAACTTACAGGGTACGAGCAGTGCGATTGCTTGCCTTCCGCTCTAGGGAGGTGTTCAGGCCAACAAAGTGAGTGAGACAACCTTCATTTTTGTCGCCATGTTTGAATATTCACCGAAAAGCATCCACACATAAAAATCCTCGTTTATGAAATAGAACATTGTTAAAAATTGCATTTTACGGTAGCTCAGCCTCAGCTTGTTGTTAATTTGTTCTTAACTCGTCCTTTTAAAAAAAGAGTGTACTGTCGCCAGTGTGAATCTGACTTAAAACATAACAATAAAAATATACCTTGGAAAGCGGAATTTCCCGCCTTTCGCCAAGGCTTACCAGTGAAGCTGTTTTTAGACTTCGAGGGCTTGTCGTAAACAGCGCTGGTGGTTTCGTTTGATCGGCTAACAGGCCATGGCGAGAACTGTTTGCAACCTGTGTTGAGATTTCCGATTTTGTAGTCGACAAAGAGCGAAAGAAAAGGAAATAGGCTAAAAGCGCCAGAACCAATACGAGCAATATAAACAGCGCCATAACGCTAAACAAAATGTTCGTTCGTCTGCGCAATTTTCTCACTTCAACTATGGCGTCTTCGCTGATGCTATAGCTGTACACTCTGTTGTAAGCATTCTTTTGTTCGTGAGGAGCCTTTCCAGAAAACACTTGCAAGTCCATTTTAGCCTCTCTAGGCAACACAGGTGGAGGAACGTTCTCAAGTTCAGTCGCATCTCTTGGATAAATAAGTGCAGGCTCTTCAACCATGCTGATTTTGTTATTGTTTTTGGATGCACCGTTAACGACACGATATGCAAACTACACTAGCGCTTGTAGAGTCGAGCAAGGGTGTTATATTCATTATACGGCCAGAGGAAAACAAAAGAACAGGGAATGACCGCTCTAGCCGGAGGTAAACGACTAAAAGTGCTTTCTTGGAAAACAACCCGCATCTTTTTCTCGTAACCAACCCGCAACTTCTGAAGTAGCTAACGTCTTTCAGATAAGTACCAATGATATTTCTTATAGAATCAAAAGAGTTTCTTATAAAGCGGTAGTTTCTTATAAATTTGCTGGTCCTGTTTCCCTCGCACACCAAACTACTGTGTTTTAACGTGATTCGAAGCGCGCGGTTCGACAGCTCAAAATTAACGTGTGCTTGACAAAAATACAAAATATCTGTTCGGGTTTGCCAGATCCTCTGATTTATTACACTAAATTTTTAATTAAGGCTCATGTCCAAGCCTAGACAAGGCCTCCCTTTCAACAGGTGTGAAAGTCCGTACATTTGGGGAAACTACCCTGCTGCATCTACCGTTCCATCGAAAATCATTATTGGAAAACTACCCTGCTGCATATAAAATACAACACATGATGATTTTTATTCTCAAACATAATTATATTGCCTTTACACTCTCTTTTTATAAGAACAGTTTTGTAAGAACACGAGCTTCAAAATTGGCCAAAAGTTGAGAACAAATTAAAAACAAGCTGAGGCTCAGCTACTGTAAAATGTAACTTTGAACAATGAACTCAAAAACGATGAGTTTTCTGCCACCTTGGGGTGCTTTTTCGATGAATGTCCAAATATGGCGGCAAATGAAGGTTTTCTCACGCCATTTGTTAGCAAATGAGGCCTGGGCACCTCCCTAGAGCCAAAAGCTAGCAATCGCGCTACTCATTGCTAGCGAAAAACTAGCAATCGTAGACAAAATTAAGAACAATTCAGCCTCAGATTTACGAAAAAATTAAGAACAACCAGATTGAACTTCAGTTTACTGTCTCTTATAAAGAAGAGTGTAATGGTAAATTTTATTAACCCCCTTAAGGAGCCGCAACCCTTTGCCCCAAATTGTGCCAACATATTCATGACAACATATCTCGAGCAATGCCCCGATGGGGTGTAGTCGAATATTTTGGAAATAATTTATCGATGACATAGTCTTCATCTGGCAAACACAAGCTTGAAAACATAGATATTAAAAATAGATATTAAAACTGTATATAGTCGACTCCCTTCTCAAATCACGCTTCTGGTTACAATCAAAGCAAAGCAAATTTAGACCACAATATGCAAAACCATACCATCAAATTTTGACCCAAGCCCCGTTTACAGGGTCTTAGTTTTCTGGCAGGCGGTGTTTGTTATTCTAGTATATGGTTTTGACCCTTGATGACAATGAAGGACTAGTTCAACGGAGAACGATTGGGAAAAAAAGAAGGGGTGAAGTTGGAACATTCACGTCATTGGTGCGAGGTTAACTTCTTATTGAATTCATAGGGCTGGCGAAATAGAGGACCATGTCCTCATTTTTTACAAAGCGCTAAAGAACTTTTCAGTTAAAAATGAAAAATATGAGTGTACACTCTTTTTTATAAGAAATTAGGATATTTTTCATTACTCAAAGTTTCTTTATTTTTGGCTAATTAGGGTAGAGTTTGGGAATTAAGTAGTTTGGGAGGGAAGGCAATTAGATCCACTATTATTGGATCTGAATAGGTACCCAGTACCCTTACTACCCAAGCTTAACCCTTGCCCTAATCCTACCCCACAGCCTGCACCTAACTGAACCTTACCCCACCCCGAGTGCACTTCCTGCATCTAGGTGCAGAGGTCTTCTGGTGCAATGTCTGGCGTAGACTTTAGATAGAATGCATCCTGGCGGAAATTATGGAAGGCTTGGAGGGCTGAAGCCCCCTAATTTAAAACCTGAATTTTTGTTGCAACTCTAACACCCTTACTTAATTTATAAAGCCCCGACAGTGAACCCAATCCAAGTAAAGTGAACAAGCTTGAACCGCAAACCTCAAACTAATTGATATTAGATTTTTTTTAAAAAGAAGAAAAATTATCTTTCCGATCTGGTATCGTATCTGTTGAATATTTATTTATGCACAAGGGACCTCTGTTTGAGACAGGCACGTCACACGTACTGACAGGGAGGCCAAAATGAGCAGCACAAGCACTATTCAAGTTAGGTAGAGTTATTTCACCAAATACAAATTCGCGTGGCTGAATCGGACGATAGGTTTGAAGAAAGCTTCTGGACGACAATCTCGTGTAGGCTAGACCCGAGTTTTTTATTTTTATTTGATGCCTCGTTTTGTTTTGTTCTTTTGTTACTCATTAACTTATTAAGTTTTTCCCAAGTATCATGCCTCTTCATGATTAATTCAAATTAAATAGGCTACCACGAGGAAATGAGGCGCTTATTCTTGCAAAGCATTGTGGTCTATGAGAACGCTGGGCCGATCGTGACATTTCATTTTGAAAATGAAAACGAAAATGTTTCTTTTGACCACTTTCAATGTGATTTTCAGAAACAAAAAGCAAAATTCTATTTGAAACTTGGAAATTGAAATGTTTCTTTAATTTTTTTATTATGTTTATTCTGCTTTTTGACATGTTATTTTAAACTTCAAGAAAATAATTTGAATTTAATGTCAAATTTACCACAATTATCTGTGATTTTTTTATATTTCATAAAATATGTTTGCACCACCATCAGGGCCTATTTTAGTGTGCAGTATTACACACTTTGTGCAGTATTAATTTAAAAACGTGCAGTATTGATTTCCAAAATGTGCAGTATTGAATTTTGGGATTTGTGAAAATGTCTTTTTGCGGCTATCCCAGATTCCTGCTTTGTTCACAAAATGTGAATTTTCCTCGTCAGTTCGATATAGAGTTCATGTATTGTAATTCTCGTATAACCATCGGAAAGACTTAAAACTTAAAAACTTAAAACAAAGCGAAATGCCCAGAACCAAAAACAAAACATCTACTTGTAAATGTCAGAATTGCTGTAAATTTCGTAATTTGATCTTGTCGAAAATAAAACATTCAGTAATAATTTATCAGTTGCCCTAACATGCTCTGGGCATCTAGCAGAAGCTCACCTAATTTAACTGAAAGAAAGATAAAGAGCCGAATAAAACTTTTTTGTTGTACTGTCCAGACAAAACATGAGATAGTAACTCCGTTTACAAGAGATAAATGAGTATGTTTCCATTCAGGTTTTGTAGCTACTTTTTGTTTTGTTGCTGTTTTGAAATGTCATTGTTGATCGTGTATATATTATCGTCTGTCTGTTTGTGATTTCTGCGTCATGGCGTATACACATGTTCAAAATTCGGGCCATTTCCTCGCTACACTTGCATGGCCAAGATACCTGGGGTTTGCATGGGTTTGCATTGATTGCAACAAAAAATTTCCTATAAAAAATATGATTATAAATGTGCAGTATTGAAAATTTCTTAAAATAGGCCCTGACCACACAATAGTGTGGACATAGTTTTGAAACTTCACCAAAGGGTTTCATTTAGACTGAGGTACTTATACCTAGTCCACTGTTGGCTATTGCCCTTAAACTTTATGACCTTACAGAGAGATTGGTAGGTTTTCTGGGTAAGGATAATATATTTTCTTGTTGAGTAAAAATCATCCAATCCCCCCCCCCCCCCCCTATCAAAATGCGCTTCTTATTTGAAAAATGTCAACGAAAATTACCTTTACTTTACGCTCAAAAGCAAAAACAGGCGGAGTATTCATTGGTCCTGTCAAGTTGGCGGTAGCTGGTGGACCTTGTTTTCCATTTGACTTCGCAACCGAACGCTCATTCGTAACGGCAACAAGACGGGAAGCAACAATGATCAGTGCAACCAAAAGCACCAGCGACAAACAAACCATCAGCGAAATCCATGGAACTCTACGGCCGTTTCCTTTACTGTCTGGATTCAACGCTTTAACCATTGAATCCTTCGATGTGATGATGTGAACTTCGGAGAGTTTTTCTCGGACATCCATCATGCTAAAGCCTTTGGTCGATGCTTTGTATCATCATAACATAGTCATAAGAACGGATAGTCTGGAAGCGAACAATACCCTATTGTTCTATCTTTATGATAAAGTTTTTGCTAGTGCCCAGACTTCTTGAGGTGCACAAAATTGTTAATGGAGTGTTTATGTCACAGGAATTTTCTACACACTGCCTTGTTTTTGCTCGTTTTTATTATTCTTGGAGTTAATTGTTCAGCTTAAGGCTGCCGTACATCGGGAAGGCAAGAAGGAATTAGAATTTTTCAAATTCTTTTGCCAAGAAATGATTTCAACAGAAAATAGAGAAGTTAGTGGCTGAAAATTGGTAGGCCTACCGAAGACTGGCTAAAAGATGAAAGCCTCACACGGCAAATTGCATCAAACGCAACTTATATCTGAACGATACACCTCTCGAGTGAACAGTTATGAACATGTAAGTCTCTTTAAACAAAATTGTTTTGTCTTGATATTAGTATATATTTTCGACATGAGCGCCTAGGCCCAAAGCTTGCATGGCAACCCACAATATAGGTGTTTAGACCGTTTTTGATTATTTTCTGGGATGAAAACCTCTAGAAATAATTCTACCAAGTTATAAAAAGATTTTTGGGTTGAGTTTGTTTGGCCATGGTACTGGAAAATGTTCGTCGTTTGTGGAACCTCAACTGATTGATGACTGATTCAATTTTGTCAACAGAATCTTCAACAGATGGTTACAATGTTCAGTGTGGACCCTGTCAATACGTTGCAGCAAAAGCTAGATGAGACCAGTCATGAAGAATAGAGGTTGAACAAATCTGCTAAGCTATCAGCTTCATTGTAAACTGATTTTTATAAAAGAGGGAGGGGCTGAGGTGCAGGGATGCTGTCCTAAAAAGTTAAGAATGGGTAGGCACCCGCACCACAGAGCGATGAGAAAAGTGGGGGATCTATACGAAATCACTCAAATTATTAAGTGACCCTTGAAGGCTAATATAAATCTTCTCAATCTTGGTAAAATCATTAGCAAAAAAGGGTTAATTCACATTGCCAAATAAAGAATTTTTCCAACCAACATATACAGGTCCCTTTTTAACGGGGGATGTGTCTTCCAAGTTCTCTCTTAGCTTTAAAAAGGGGGCTGAGCTCCCTCAAGTCCCCCCCCATGTTGCCACTGCTGAGTTTGCAGGAGCTTAACCCCCTAAAAATTTCCAAAATAATCTTCAAACCATACAAAAGAATTGGATTTTGGCCTGTTTAGCCCCCAAAACCTTTGAACCCCTTTAATTCATGGTTCTTGAGAAAAGGTATCTTTGCAGCAGAAATATCTAAGTTGCAAGCAGTTATCATTATATGTTTCTGATATAAGAGACAGTCATTGCAAACCACCAGTTGCCAGTCTAAATCCAGTGGTATTAAACATATGACCTAGTGATGATCAACTTTTGCTTTTTTGCATCTAACTTCTCTTGTTGTTTTTCAGGTTCTTTGCTATGATAGTAAATAAGTTTTTTAGGCTACGCCCATTGCTCCTCTTTCTCTCAGTAGATGGTGCCTCCACTAAGTACACTAACATTAGAAGCAAGATTTATAAATTCCGTGTCAATTGTAAATCAAAAGTTTGAATTAGGTTGATATGGCCCTAGTACTTGAGGAAGCACACTAGGTTTTGTAGTTGGTGGATTGGCATTCCTTACAGAGCTCCCAGATGTGGGAGTTAATTTCCTTACTTGCAGGATATAGGTTTTTACCAAAACCAGATGTGGGGTGGTGGGTAAATTGAGCCCCATTTTATGGTATGAGGGCTGTGTTTGGAGGTTCTAGCATATTGCCTGCTTTCTATCTTCCTACAATAAGTTCTCTCTTTAAAATACAGGCTTGTCAAATGTTAAGTATATCCATACTGACTTGCTTGTTAACCACTTTATTGGTACCTATGCATTTATTTTTATAAAATGATTTGGTGCTTGGTTTTGCAATAAGTTTTGAAGCTGGTAACTAAAAATCAATTTGTTGTGAAACATACAGTTTTCAATATGAAGGAAACGATGCAACATGCAGCAAAATTGAAATCTCATCATGGTTGAAAATTTTGATTAAATATTGCAAACTTTAAGAATAAAAAGACTATCATAAAGACATGCACCATTTTCTTCTCTAGAAATATGATATTTATTCTAAAGAAATTTAGTTATATATAAATCAGCAAGTTAATTCAAACTTTGATAATTCAAACAAGATAAATAAAAACAATTTTCTTACAGTTTTCTTTCTTCATGGCTTTGTTGAGCCGTCAGAAAACTCAACTTGAGTTCTAGCAAAGTGACTCAATTGAAGATTAGCGACTTTCGACTAACATAGAGAGTTTGTTAAAGATTTTAACGAAATTTGGACAAGAGCACATTAACCTCTTGTAAAGTATAGAATATAATAAATTTTTTTAGTAAATTCTTTCAAATCTTATAAAGTTTTCACAACTGCGTACAAATAAATAGCATCATCGTTAGGATAGGATAACGAATCGCGCGAGAGCCGGTCGTAAAACCAGTCGGCAAACGTTCATAATTGAAAATTATTCAGCCACTTTCAGTAAAAAGTTTTCGACGAACGACCTCATCGGTAATAAAAAAAGTGATAACGAAGATGATGAGCACTCTAACAAGGAAGTCTAAATGTGTAGTTTGCGACATTGTGCATGCTCTCGAGTTGCAGGGCCTAGTGAGAACGCGACGCGACTTGCAATGCTTTCCACAAACACCATGCGAAAACAAGCCGTTTTTCATGATCATTGGATACCTCAGTCGCTATTCCGTCAAATTAACGATATACATTTTGGATTTTACTATATATAATTATTTTAAAAAGTCAAAGTGATTTTAAAGTTCTCTTTCGTTAAAGTGTATAAAATGCTGAAAATGCACAACTGAAAATTTTTATATCGATTGTGATTTTACCTTATCTTTAAAAATCTTGGAGTAAATAAGGACCATTCAAAACTCTATTTTTTTGCCCTTGGAATAAGAACCTATTATATTTTATCAACCATCTTAAGTATATCCTGCAATTCCTGGAATCAAAGATGATTAAGCTGGTTTGGCTCATTTTTTTGTCACGAGATTTACAGCAAGTCTACCGTAACAAACTAAACATTCATTGTACTGGTCAGGGCTGGCGAAACCGTGGGGGAGGGCATGGCTCCAACTTTTCTGAATAACTTTTTTCAGGCAAAAGTGGAAAGAAATGTAGTCTACCATTCTCTAAGTAACTGTGCCTATAATTCTCTTTATTGGCTTGGTTTCTTTTGTCTCTACCATTGAAGGCATATAAAAATTGAACAAGGGATTTTGATCGAAAATATAGGTAATTTTCCAAGTTGTACAACGAGTAACCTTAACTTGGCTCACAAGGTCTATTTTTAACAGAAAATTTCTCTAAAAAACGTTACAAAAAGAGAGAGAAATCAGCTGTTGAAGGAAAAGAAACAGCTGGGAAGAAAATTGTTGAGGATATGAGAAATAAAGAATCGCGGCAGATTTGTTCATTAAAAGTATGATCAACAAAGCTTCAAAGGTTGATTGTATTGATAATGTAGAAAATCTAGACGTAATTATAAATTCTATCAAAACTCATTTTGACCAGCACAGTTTGAAAATTTTTCAAATTCAGGGTCTTTTTGTCAAAAGCATTTCATTCACGAAAAAATTAAGAACAGATTTTATAGAATGATATCCCAGTCGTACTAAATTACCTAATCTTTTATTTCAACGTTATTTTTTTTCATTAAGCCATATTTCATTTATTTGACCTGCTCCATCTTAATTTTCTTACTTTTTAAATCTTAAAATAAGTTTCATCACAAGCTGCATTACAAAGGTTGTTCTAAAATTCTGCAAGACCTTTCCTATTTCATGTCAATAGACGAAACTATAGGACATATTGCCAAAACAAAGGTTGAAAACCTTGCCTCGGATTTTCTTTCAGTCAAAAGCCATTTTAGATACCATTTCTAGCCATCCCTAAGATACTCCATTCTTATATTTTTTTGTCGCCAAACATGGTGCATCTTTTCAAAACGTAAATATTTTGGCCCCTCCCCTCCACTTTAAAGTACGTTTCGCCGGTATAGTATACTAATCGGTCCCCCATGCAAAAGTGTCCCCTCTGAAGCGGTATGCGTTTCGGTAACCGTGAAACGGGTAGCGTTTCAGTAACCTATATGGAGCGTTAGATTGAGCATGTGGTAATGGCGGAAGTGTACTGCAAAGCTTCGAGAAAAGTTTAAGAATATTACGGTTGCTTATATATTCTTAAGTTCAAGATGACTGTTAACTCGTCGCTGGCCCTGCTGGTGAATTTGTTGCTGATATCAGCAAAGATAAGAACAAGAATAATGAAGAAAAATAAGAACGAGGACAAAAAGAATCTAATATTATTAAAAATATAGATCTTTGTAATAACAACAAGCTTGTTTTCGTGATTTCACGTGATTTCTTGCAAAAGGCGAAAAGCGGTCATGCCTAGACGACCAGGTCACATGAGAAGGCTTTGAATGCTTAGAGCTTTCTGCTGACGTAATATTCCTTTTTAAAAGTGTTTCTCGACAAATCCTAATTTAGAATATCTTTTAACGAAAAGTTGTTTTCACTAAGGTACTTCACGTGTCATATTCTCGAGATGCCCGAATTTTAGGTTAGGATATTTTTCCCAGTTGAGTAATATTCACCCAAATCTATTCAATTCCCACAAAAATGCCCTTGGTATGTGAAAGTTGTTCGTAACGTGTTTGGTTTTGCTGTTGATTAATTTTATATTATTTCGCCATATTCTGCTTATGCAATTCATTCTAGAATGTGAGTGTTAGCTTTTAGTTTCCTGGCAATGTGTTTTCGCGTTTACCGTATTTGATCTATTTAACGCCCTCTTCCTTTTAACGCCCTGTCCTAATTAACGCCCATCCTAAAAGTGAAAAAAGTTAATAAACGCTAACTTCCTTTTTAACGCCCCCTTTCTATTCAACGCTTTTGTACGCACCAAAAGAGGCGTTAATCCATTTGCGGACATCACGGATTCTGACGTGGAAGATGCCATTGATCTACAAAATTTGATCGACTCTGACCGTGAAAGTGATGGAGAACTTGTATAGATTGATACTACCATCGTGAGACTTATTTGTTATTTAATTGTTTTGTTATTAAAATGTTTGATAAATTGTTGTCGGTTGTTTTGAGGTTCTTCTATTTTCTCTGTTCTATAATGTTTCTGAGATTCTTGGAAGAAATTCAGAGGATAAGGTACACAAGTCTGCTTTCGGGTATTTTTGAATAAGCGCCTACTTCCTAATTAACGCCCCTTTCTAATTTACGTCCGCCCTATAAACTAAGAAATTAAATTAACGCCCTGGGCGTTAAATAGGTCAAGTATGGTCATTGCGTCACTGGCGCCAATATGTTGTCTTTAGACGCTTTTATTCGGTAACTCTTGTGATTTAAGTTCGTTGTTTTTTTTAGCATCGAATGATCCAGATCAATCTTCGGTTCCTAAAAGTGTGGTCTCTCTCAGCTTAGGGCCTAAGCACATATTCACTAAGCACTATCGAAAGAACCCGTACACGCCACACGTTCACTGCAATTTACGGAAAACAACTCTGACAGACTAACAAAACTTTGATCGTTTGCCCCTTTAAAAGTCCAGTCAAAGAGGCAATAGTCCAGTCTTGTAGGGTTCAGGTCAAGGTCGGTATGTAGGTGGAAAAGGATGATCAAAGAAAGCTTCCAAAGTCTAACATTGGCAATTCAAGGGAATTTACCTTCATTCACTCTGAAGTATACTTGGACGCAGCATAATTTGCTTCTATCTGATTGGCGGCAGCTCCTGGGCCTTGTCTTTCCCTCGGCTTTGCAACTAGGCATTTTTTAAGGTCAATTAGGATGACAACAACCAAGATTAGCGACAGCAATTACATTCACATTCATTTACAGGACAATACAGTAAAAACCCGCGAATAAGAACCAAGAGATTTAAGAACCTTCTGGCAAAAATTTGCTTTCTTAAAACTCCCATCAGGTTTTCACATATGGAATTTAGCCATTTTATTTATATAATTTTTACCAAAAACCAAAAAGGTGACAGAAAATTAAATTGTTAAAATAAAACTCAAAATGCACAATGTATGTTAAGTTTGAACTGTTATTTTGAAACAATATTGCCACTATATTATAAACAGTACTGTACCATTGATCAGGTGTTTGTGGAGTTTTGGCAACATTGTTACACTATCAAATAATTAGAATGAAGAACAGACAAGATATAGTGCTATTTTCTGATAATCAACAACGATGTCTAGTCTGTAGAAATTAAGAACCTTATTAAGAACATATTTAGCCTAAACTGTCAATAGGTACCCCATAATACAAGCAGGGCCGCGGAGGCAGATATACCTAGGGATATGGGGAAGCCTCCCCCAGGAAATTTTTGAAAATGATGGTTGCATGTTTTTCTGGTGGCCATTTCCGTTGCTAAAATTGCCATGGTGGCTAATGTTATACTACACTTTAACTACAGTGCAACCAGTGGTGTAGTGCTATCAAAATAATAAGGGGGGCTCTTCCACAAAATGTTGCAAAAAACAATAGCAAAAGTAGAAATTTGTCAATTTTAGGCATTAGCAAGGGGTGCTCAGCCCCTATGAGCCCCCCTAGCTCTACACCCCTGGGTGCAACCAAGTATATACAAAATAACTCACGGCCCTTTTCAACTCGACTTGTGGCAGAGAGGAGCAGAGAGACAACGACTTTTTCGTCAGCACTTTGAACCAACAGCAAGATGCTTCTCCCAAAAAGCCTCCCTCTTAAAACTACTACAGCGTATTTATAGATACAAGCATTTTACAAGTATTAATAACAACCAATCAGTTAAAAACACGTAAGACCTACAACCAAAAGAAACATAGATAATTAACAGCGGAAATAAAGTGTTTGCCAAATATTTAAATTATAGCCTACAATGGTTCGTTCGATTTGGTGCACAGCACTAAACTGCTCTGGTGGAAGTGGCGTAGATAGAAGGGGGTCAGAGGGAGCAAAACCCCCCTGTAGAGCTACGCTCCTCTGGTCTTTGTCGGAAATTTAACAGGGTTGTCTATTTTTTCTAGTTGCTATGGTTTGATAGAAAAGAATTTAAAGTTGAATGATCGTATGAATCACATAAATATATCAAAATATTTATTTATTTCTGTTCCGATGTTGTTATGTTATGTTAAAATTTATGAAAACAATTTTAATGCTTTGTTTCTCACCTCTCCTATGAATTTTCCTATCTAGGCCATTGTCTTGTGGCTATTACTTCTGTTTGCTGTTTGATACAATTTGAGCATAACTGATATCTTAACACCATAATGCATGAAAATGAAAATTTCTTTGAGGTTTTAAAAGTCTTAGAAAATGAAAAACGTTTTAATTCGTCAACTAATTTTTATCACAACCGACACACAGTTGCAAATAGATGTGCATGCCATAGTGTAAGTCTTGTTGTATGTTGCCTGTTGCAGTAACATTTTTTGGTAATATTCAGAAGCTTTTCAACTTCTTCAGTCCAAACCCACAAAGATGAGAAATTCTTAACAAAAATATATTTAACACTCAGGCAGTCAGACTCAAACTGCTTCTACCTTACTTCATTTATAAATTATAGACTTTTGTCACTATTGTATCTATTAATGACAGTTTGTGGTAATAGCGAGGCTGGATAAATACTTAGTAATTTTTGAATTGAGGTATTATTTATGGGCCCCTATAGCCAAGGGCCCCCGGGTCAGTGACCCCCCTCCCTGATCCCCCTCTTCTCAACACTGAATACCTGTTTTGCCAAACTCTGAAAAAGGTAGGTTCTTACACGCGGTTTTTACTGTATTGTGTACCGTTACATACCGTTACATAAGTTTTTTAGGCTACGCCCATTGCTCCTCTTTCTCTCAGTAGATGGTGCCTCCACTAAGTACACTAACATTAGAAGCAAGATTTATAAATTCCGTGTCAAGTGTAAATCAAAAGTTTGAATTAGGTTGATATGGCCCTAGTACTTGAGGAAGCACACTAGGTTTTGTAGTTGGTGAATTGGCATTCCTTACAGAGCTCCCAGATGTGGGAGTTAATTTCCTTACTTGCAGGATATAGGTTTTTACCAAAACCAGATGTGGGGTGGTGGGTAAATTGAGCCCCATTTTATGGTATGAGGGCTGTGTTTGGAGGTTCTAGCATATTGCCTGCTTTATATCTTCCTACAATAAGTTCTCTTTTTAAAATACAGGCTTGTCAAATGTTAAGTATATCCATACTGACTTGCTTGTTAACCACTTTATTGGTACCTATGCATTTATTTTTATAAAATGATTTGGTGCTTGGTTTTGCAATAAGTTTTGAAGCTGGTAACTAAAAATCAATTTGTTGTGAAACATACAGTTTTCAATATGAAGAAAACGATGCAACATGCAGCAAAATTGAAATCTCATCATGGTTGAAAATTTTGATTAAATATTGCAAACTTTAAGAATAAAAAGACTATCATAAAGACATACACCATTTTCTTCTCTAGAAATATGATATTTATTCTGAAGAAATTTAGTTATATATAAATCAGCAAGTTAATTCAAACTTTGATAATTCAAACAAGATAAATAAAAACAATTTTCTTACAGTTTTCTTTCTTCATGGCTTTGTTGAGCCGTCAGAAAACTCAACTTGAGTTCTAGCAAAGTGACTCAATTGAAGATAGCGACTTTCGACTAACATAGAGAGTTTGTTAAAGATTTTAACGAAATTTGGACAAGAGCACATTAACCTCTTGTAAAGTATAGAATATAATAAATTTTTTTAGTAAATTCTTTCAAATCTTATAAAGTTTTCACAACTGCGTACAAATAAATAGCATCATCGTTAGGATAGGATAACGAATCGCGCGAGAGCCGGTCGTAAAACCAGTCGGCAAACGTTCATAATTGAAAATTATTCAGCCACTTTCAGTAAAAAGTTTTCGACGAACGACCTCATCGGTAATAAAAAAAAGTGATAACGAAGATGATGAGCACTCTAACAAGGAAGTCTAAATGTGTAGTTTGCGACATTGTGCATGCTCTCGAGTTGCAGGGCCTAGTGAGAACGCGACGCGACTTGCAATGCTTTCCACAAACACCATGCGAAAACAAGCCGTTTTTCATGATCATTGGATACCTCAGTCGCTATTCCGTCAAATTAACGATATACATTTTGGATTTTACTATATATAATTATTTTAAAAAGTCAAAGTGATTTTAAAGTTCTCTTTCGTTAAAGTGTATAAAATGCTGAAAATGCACAACTGAAAATTTTTATATCGATTGTGATTTTACCTTATCTTTAAAAATCTTGGAGTAAATAAGGACCATTCAAAACTCTATTTTTTTGCCCTTGGAATAAGAACCTATTATATTTTATCAACCATCTTAAGTATATCCTGCAATTCCTGGAATCAAAGATGATTAAGCTGGTTTGGCTCATTTTTTTGTCACGAGATTTACAGCAAGTCTACCGTAACAAACTAAACATTCATTGTACTGGTCAGGGCTGGCGAAACCGTGGGGGAGGGCATGGCTCCAACTTTTCTGAATAACTTTTTTCAGGCAAAAGTGGAAAGAAATGTAGTCTACCATTCTCTAAGTAACTGTGCCTATAATTCTCTTTATTGGCTTGGTTTCTTTTGTCTCTACCATTGAAGGCATATAAAAATTGAACAAGGGATTTTGATCGAAAATATAGGTAATTTTCCAAGTTGTACAACGAGTAACCTTAACTTGGCTCACAAGGTCTATTTTTAACAGAAAAGTTCTCTAAAAAACGTTACAAAAAGAGAGAGAAATCAGCTGTTGAAGGAAAAGAAACAGCTGGGAAGAAAATTGTTGAGGATATGAGAAATAAAGAATCGCGGCAGATTTGTTCATTAAAAGTATGATCAACAAAGCTTCAAAGGTTGATTGTATTGATAATCTAGAAAATCTAGACGTAATTATAAATTCTATCAAAACTCATTTTGACCAGCACAGTTTGAAAATTTTTCAAATTCAGGGTCTTTTTGTAAAAAGCATTTCATTCACGAAAAAATTAAGAACAGATTTTATAGAATGATATCCCAGTCGTACTAAATTACCTAATCTTTTATTTCAACGTTATTTTTTTTTTCATTAAGCCATATTTCATTTATTTGACCTGCTCCATCTTAATTTTCTTACTTTTTAAATCTTAAAATAAGTTTCATCCCAAGCTACATTACAAATTCTGGTTGTTCTAAAATTCTGCAAGACCTTTCCTCTTTCATGTCAATAGACGAAACTATAGGACATATTGCCAAAACAAAGGTTGAAAACCTTGCCTCGGATTTTCTTTCAGTCAAAAGCCATTTTAGATACCATTTCTAGCCATCCCTAAGATACTCCATTCTTATATTTTTTTGTCGCCAAACATGGTGCATCTTTTCAAAACTTTAATATTTTGGCCCCTCCCCTCCACTTTAAAGTACGTTTCGCCGGTATAGTATACTAATCAGTCCCCCATGCAAAAGTGTCCCCTCTGAAGCGGTATGCGTTTCGGTAACCGTGAAACGGGTAGCGTTTCAGTAACCTATATGAAGCGTTAGATTGAGCATGTGGTAATGGCGGAAGTGTACTGCAAAGCTTCGAGAAAAGTTTAAGATGATTGCTTATATATTCTTAAGTTCAAGATGACTGTTAACTCGTCGCTGGCCCTGCTGGTGAATTTGTTGCTGGTATCAACAAAGATAAGAACAAGAATAATGAAGAAAAATAAGAACGAGGACAAAAATAATCTAATATTATTAAAAATATAGATCTTTGTAATAACAGCAAGCTTGTTTTCGTGATTTCACGTGATTTCTTGCAAAAGGCGAAAAGCGGTCATGCCTAGACGACCAGGTCACATGAGAAGGCTTTGAATGCTTAGAGCTTTCTGCTGACGTAATATTCCTTTTTAAAAGTGTTTCTCGACAAATCCTAATATAGAATATCTTTTAACGAAAAGTTGTTTTCACTAAGGTACTTCACGTGTCATATTCTCGAGATGCCCGAATTTTAGGTTAGGATATTTTTCCCAGTTGAGTAATATTCACCCAAATCTATTCAATTCCCACAAAAATGCCCTTGATATGTGAAAGTTGTTTGTAACGTGTTTGGTTTTGCTGTTGATTAATTTTATATTATTTCGCCATATTCTGCTTATGCAATTCATTCTAGAATGTGAGTGTTAGCTTTTAGTTTCCTGGCAATGTGTTTTCGCGTTTACCGTATTTGATCTATTTAACGCCCTCTTCCTTTTAACGCCCTGTCCTAATTAACGCCCATCCTAAAAGTGAAAAAAGTTAATAAACGCTAACTTCCTTTTTAACGCCCCCTTTCTATTCAACGCTTTTGTACGCACCAAAAGAGGCGTTAATCCATTTGCGGACATCACGGATTCTGACGTGGAAGATGCCAATGATCTACAAAATTTGATCGACTCTGACCGTGAAAGTGATGGAGAACTTTGTATAGAAGATTAATACTTCCATCGTGAGACTTATTTGTCATTTAATTGTTTTGTTATAAAAATGTTTGATAAATTGTTGTCAGTTGTTTTGAGGTTCTTCTATTTTCTCTGTTGTATAATGTTTCTGAGATTCTTGGAAGAAATTCAGAGGATAAGGTACACAAATCTGCTTTCGGGTATTTTTGAATTACTTCCTAATTAACGCCCCTTTCTAATTAACGTCCGCCCTATAAACTAAGAAATTAAATTAACGCCCTAGGCGTTAAATAGGTCAAGTATGGTCATTGCGTCACTGGCGCCAATATGTTGTCTTTAGACGCTTTTATTCGGTAACTCTTGTGATTTAAGTTCGTTGTTTTTTAGCATCGAATGATCCAGATCAATCTTCGGTTCCTAAAAGTGTGGTCTCTCTCAGCTTAGGGCCTAAGCACATATTCACTAAGCACTATCGAAAGAACCCGTACACGCCACATGTTCACTGCAATTTACGAAAAATAACTCTGACAGACCAACAAAACTTTGATCGTTTGCCCCTTTAAAAGTCCAGTCAAAGAGGCAATAGTTCAGTCTTGTAGGGTTCAGGTCAAGGTCGGTATGTAGGTGGAAAAGGATGATCAAAGAAAGCTTCCAAAGTCTAACATTGGCAATTCAAGGGAATTTACCTCCATTCACTCTGAAGTATACTCGGACGCAGCATTATTTGCTTCTATCTGATTGGCGGCAGCTCCTGGGCCTTGTCTTTCCCTCGGCTTTGCAACTAGGCATTTTTTAAGGTCAATTAGGATGACAACAACCAAGATTAGCGACAGCAATTACATTCACATTCGTTTACAGGACAATACAGTAAAAACCCGCGAATAAGAACCAAGAGATTTAAGAACCTTCTGGCAAAAATTTGCTTTCTTAAAACTCCCATCAGGTTTTCACATATGGAATTTAGCCATTTTATTTATATAATTTTTACCAAAAACCGAAAAGGTGACAGAAAATTAAATTGTTAAAATAAAACTCAAAATGCTCAATGTATGTTAAGTTTGAACTGTTATTTTGAAACAATATTGCCACTATATTATAAACAGTACTGTATCATTGATCAGGTGTTTGTGGAGTTTTGGCAACATTGTTACACTATCAAATAATTAGAATGAAGAACAGACAAGATATAGTGCTATTTTCTGATAATCAACAACGATGTCTAGTCTGTAGAAATTAAGAACCTTATTAAGAACATATTTAGCCTAAACTGTCAATAGGTACCCCATAATACAAGCAGGGCCGCGGAGGCAGATATACCTAGGGATATGGGGAAGCCTCCCCCAGGAAATTTTTGAAAATGATGGTTGCATGTTTTTCTGGTGGCCATTTCCGTTGCTAAAATTGCCATGGTGGCTAATGTTATACTACACTTTAACTACAGTGCAACCAGTGGTGTAGTGCTATCAAAATAATAAGGGGGGCTCTTCCACAAAATGTTGCAAAAAACAATAGCAAAAGTAGAAATTTGTCAATTTTAGGCATTAGCAAGGGGTGCTCAGCCCCTATGAGCCCCCCTAGCTCTACACCCCTGAGTGCAACCAAGTATATACAAAATAACTCACGGCCCTTTTCAACTCGACTTGTGGCAGAGAGGAGCAGAGAGACAACGACTTTTTCGTCAGCACTTTGAACCAACAGCAAGATGCTTCTCCCAAAAAGCCTCCCTCTTAAAACTACTACAGCGTATTTATAGATACTACTACAGCATTTTACAAGTATTAATAACAACCAATCAGTTAAAAACACGTAAGACCTACAACCAAAAGAAACATAGATAATTAACAGCGGAAATAAAGTGTTTGCCAAATATTTAAATTATAGCCTACAATGGTTCGTTCGATTTGGTGCACAACACTAAACTGCTCTGGTGGAAGTGGCGTAGATAGAAGGGGGTCAGAGGGAGCAAAACCCCCCTGTAGAGCTACGCTCCTCTGGTCTTTGTCGGAAATTTAACAGGGTTGTCTATTTTTTCTAGTTGCTATGGTTTGATAGAAAAGAATTTAAAGTTGAATGATCGTATGAATCACATAAATATATCAAAATATTTATTTATTTCTGTTCCGATGTTGTTATGTTATGTTAAAATTTATGAAAACAATTTTAATGCTTTGTTTCTCACCTCTCCTATGAATTTTCCTATCTAGGCCATTGTCTTGTGGCTATTACTTCTGTTTGCTGTTTGATACAATTTGAGCATAACTGATATCTTAACACCATAATGCATGAAAATGAAAATTTCTTTGAGGTTTTAAAAGTCTTAGAAAATGAAAAACGTTTTAATTCGTCAACTAATTTTTATCACAACCGACACACAGTTGCAAATAGATGTGCATGCCATAGTGTAATTCTTGTTGTATGTTGCCTGTTGCAGTAACATTTTTTGGTAATATTCAGAAGCTTTTCAACTTCTTTAGTCCAAACCCACAAAGATGAGAAATTCTTAACAAAAATGTATTTAACACTCAGGCAGTCAGACTCAAACTGCTTCTACCTTACTTCATTTATAAATTATAGACTTTTGTCACTATTGTATCTATTAATGACAGTTTGTGGTAATAGCGAGGCTGGATTAATACTTAGAAATTTTTGAATTGAGGTATTATTTATGGGCCCCTATAGCCATAGGCCCCCGGGTCAGTGACCCCCCTCCCTGACCCTCTCTTCTCAACACTGAATACCTGTTTTGCCAAACTCTGAAAAAGGTAGGTTCTTACACGCGGTTTTTTACTGTATTGTGTACCGTTTCATACCGTTCCGTTTGAAATACTGGAACTTATATTTTATTTTATCTAATTAAATATTGTATATAATTATCTGGAAAGTAATTACTATTTTTAGCATATTAAAATTCTACCGTATAACTTGTAAATTCATTCAAATGTTCTGTTTTATTAGGTACAAATACGTCACCGAGGCCAAATGGCTTTTTAACCACCTATGATGCAACTTTTAACAATCTTATTCTATCTTGAAAACTACTTTTTCTTAATTATTAGCATCTTAATATTTGTACAAATGTATTAATAATAAAAAAATTGAAGTGGTTAGAAATTGGTAAACTATTTCTACACAAAAAGTAGGAGGAATAATGGCGTTCCCGTGTGAACAGAAGAAAAACTTGGAACGAGGTCGTGACTTAATGATTTTTTTGCTTCAAAATATTTTTATTTTTGTTTCACAATTGGACCGAAACGCAATCGTTTCCTTTCGAACAGGACCTAGCATCTGCTACGCCCATGCCATCACACAAATAGAATCCTATTCTGTTCTCACGAAGGGTTGGCTGTTGTTTGTCTGGGAATCTTCTTTCCTAATAAGGTGCAACTTCCTCGTTCTATCAGTAAAAACGGAAATTTTCCGTGGAAAAGGCAAAAGACCGTTCCATGTTGTTATACTTACTACGCCATATTTATATTTAGCTCTTCTACACACCGCCGAACTTTTATCGTCTCCAGGGGCGAAACTTCACTATTTTCATTAGGGGGGCATGAAGCTTAGTTAGATGCCTGACGGAAGGGCGTGGCATGCTTGATGAAAGGGCGTGTCATACATGAACTTCATTTTTAGAGCACATCGCCTCAAGGGCTGAAATCATCGGGAAGCCCGAGAGAGGGTCTTTAGACTCAGGCTGTTTGTTTAAAGTCAAGAAATATGCCTCTAGTTTTTCTTGTGTTGGCTATAAACATTTGTTTCCGAAAAGCAAGCATTTGTAAGGCCTGTCTTTTCTATAAAAGAAAAAAAAGTCTTCACTTTCTAAATCACCTACAGCTATTAAGAGAGCAATTCAAAAAAGGGGATTTAAGTAGGGTCTCAATTTTATCAAAGTGGAACACCAAAACACAACTAGGAAATTTCGGAATTTAGAAACAGCTACGCAGATTACATTGTTTCAACAAAAAAGAGCTTCAGTTGCATTTTTTGAGTTTCATTTTCAATTTTCGGTTGCTCCGGAAGCAATTTCAACATTTTTAGACACCCAAGCACAAAGTACGTATCTCTAAATTCACCATAACAAAATCCCTCAAGCAAAGGAAAGTTTTTTATTGGAGGTATTTTACAGGTACACCTATCATTAAAGCTCAATTTTTGTGTCTTCGTAATCATGGATAATGTTCAGAAATAGAATGAACTCGAAAGTTTTTTGCAATGCGTATCTTAACTACAATTTCTTGATAAATTTTATATTATTTCCCGCTTGAACTGATTGAAACTTTCTGTTACTTGTTACGGTTATTCGATTTTTTTAGTTAAAATACTTTGGCGTCTGTTTGACCATTTTCTAGCGAAGGGTGCAATACTTTCGAACTGTAGGTGTAACTCCTTATGAATGTATGATGAAAGTTTCATACATTTGGAAAAGAAAGTACGATGAATTCTCAACAACGTATTCCGAGATGGTATATCCTTCATGCTTTGATTTATGATGCTTCTAAAACTGTCAGTGTTCCATGGGCTCCGAGGCAGAATGGAAAGGGGGGGGGCGGGGGCTTGTCAAGGGAAAATTTAGAAATCACAACAAAAATTTTTGAAAAAAGCTCTCTTGTTTTGCAAAAAGTAGGGGGGAGGGGTATGCACAGTGTTCATTTCCTTCTCGCATCAAACACACTTTACTTTCCGTCTATACTTTCGCTGTCAATCAATACTTCAGACTTCATCTCGAAACGAAGATAAACATGTGCGCGTCGAGCTCGAGACGAAAGCGCTGATTGGTGGACGAAAGACAGAAATGTAGATATGTTGCTGTTGCTTGCCTCGTTTCTGTTTTGTTTTTCCAACTGGGCGGAGGTTGAATAAAAGATGAGGGAAAAGTCCATAAATTCAAAAACCAAGCTAGGGCAAAAAGTAGCAATAAAAGTGCGACCTAAAGAAAATTGCCAGATTTGCCCGACAGTACCCTGGGTACCAGACTCACCATATATAGTGAGTCTGGTACCCAGGGTAGCCCGACAGATACACTGGCAGCAATAAATTTGCCCGACAAAATCTGCTTTTTTGAAGATTGGGGGGGGGTGCAGCACCCCCATACCCCCCAGTAGTTTTGCCCCTGATTGTCTCCTGCAATTCTAGCCTGAGCCCCAAAATCCAAATACTTTCAGTTTGGGGTCCTGAACTCAGGTACCGAGAGTAAAATTCAGGCTACTGCAATCAGGAGCGGATCCAGAGCAAATTTGAAGGAGTGGCAGTTGGTAGTGGGGGCGCTGAAAAATTTTCAAAAATTGGTCACGAGAGTACGCTGTATACAACAATTTCAGATACCTTTTTAGAATAAACAAAATAACTTTGAGGTAATCCTTGAAGCAGATTAACCTATCGGTCCAAGAACCTTTTTCATCTGATTCTCATTCTTCAAAAGGGGCGCAAAATTTCCAAAAAAGGGCGCCAGACTTGCTTCAATTCGTTGAGGGAGGGGCAACTGCCTCTAGTTGCCCCACCCCCTTAAATCCGCCACTGACTGCAATTCTTGTTACCAGATATCCTGGACATAAGAACAAACAGTATTTGTTTGGCCTGGCGTGGCAAAATAAGCAAAGTTTTGTGTCATCTCTATGAATACATCATCTGTCAGTTGCCCGTCAGTTGTTGGCTTATTCCACAGCTGAAGGTTGGGAATGAGAACAACTATCCAAGCAACGCGGATAATTTTTGACATGGTTATAAAAATAAATCCTAAAAGGAAAACAAGCAATACTGTGCATTGTGTACACACTACTGACATACAGTCGAATCCCGCTATCTCGAACTCGGTTATCTCGAACAACTCTCTATCTCGAACAGATTCCCATCCCCTCGTTTTCCTAAAGAGCTTGGTATAAAAATAAAACTCATAACACTAGTTTTTTATAAGAAACAAAGGTCGATGTTGAGTACTCCAGTTTCTTAATGTTCTGGAATTTTCAATGTTCATTGTTTCTTAAGAGTTTCTTTATTATGATGTCATGAACGATGTTATGAAATATTCGTGACCTGTTCCTCACGTCAAGAGATTCGATTCCGTTTTGATGCTGTATCTAGATGTGGGAAGTATATTTTTATCCCTTGTGTCTTAAATTCTAGGCCAACAGGGCAATCATGTTCTTGGATTTTACAACATTTCGTTGTTCTCAGTTTTATCACGAGTTAATAGTTTTTAATTTATTTGCTCCGAGTACTGGAGTTTCTTAATTCTTTCTGACTGTCCAGTACTCGTTTCTTATAGCCAGACATTAGCCAATTTTGCATCATCAATG
Organism: Rhopilema esculentum; assembly: GCF_057945365.1. Taxonomy (NCBI): domain Eukaryota; kingdom Metazoa; phylum Cnidaria; class Scyphozoa; order Rhizostomeae; family Rhizostomatidae; genus Rhopilema; species Rhopilema esculentum. The sequence continues at coordinate 10,071,178 of NC_142835.1, forward strand.
AAGAAATCAGCATTTGTTCCAATGCACATAGTCTCTGTATTGGAAGTGTTGATGCGCAGACCCATTTGCCGAGCAAGACTATAATATTCTGTTAAAAGCAGTTGCAAACCAGGAGCTGTGTCGCTAAAAATTGCCATGTCATCAGCATATTGAGCCTCTCTGGTGAAATCTGCAAAAACTTTTTTAAGGTCAAAGAGATCACCATCGTAACGAAATCTGATTTTTACACTGCAAGTATGTTTGATTTCTTTGAAAGCGAGCAACAAACTGCTGCATAGATGCCAAAAAGTGTTGGGGCAACCTTGCTTGATGCCACTGTTATACTCAAAACACTGTGTTAGATCACCGTCCACAATGAGCCTGGCTTTTACTTCTTAATGTAACTTTTTGATAATCCTTACAAACTTTGGCGGGCAGCCTAGCTTACCCAGGATTATAAAAAGCAGTTCGTGATTCACGGTGTCAAAACTTTAGTGAAGTCTACAAAAGCTATATATTAACTTCGCTCCCTCGTTTTTTCCATTAATTGTCGTAATGTGAAGATTCCATCTATTCATCTTTTCGGTGAATATTCAAAGTTGTCAGCAAATTAAGGCTGTCTCACTAACTTTGTTGGCAAATGAGGCCTGAACACCATCCTAGAGCGAAAAAGCTAGCACTCGCACTGCTTACACCCCATTAGATTAAGAACAAATTAAGAACAATCCAGCCTCAGATTTTTGAAAAAATTAAGAACAGTCAGCCTGAACTTAAATTTACTGGTTCTTAAAAAAAAGAGTGTATATAAACTTCGCTCCCTCGTTTTTTCCATCAATTGTCGTAATGTGAAGATTCCATCTGTTGTGCTTCTTCCATTACCGTACCCTGACTGCGACTGAGGGTAAATAAACTCCGCTACCTGTTGCAATCTCTGCAGGATGATATCCGCAAACAGTTTCCCCACAACGCACAGTAGTGATATACCTCTGTAATGTCCATACATGCTTCTATCCCCCTCTTTGAACAGTATGGTGGTATCTGGATTTATCAAGTCAGGAGGAATGTCCTCTGCTGTCCAGAAGATGTTGGAAAGTATAAGCTGGAAGTCTCTCAAGCGATTTCCAACATGTACAAGTACTTCAGGGATGATTCCGTCAGGACCTGGGCTTTTTCCTAATTTGGTATTTGCAAGAGCTTTATCCAATTCTTGCATTTCGATAGGGCTGTCCATCGATCCGATTATTGTGTGTTCACGTTAGGACTCCATTGGTAACATTGTCAATAGGCAAGCGGCACTGATTGGTCAACCACTACAGTCATGGGCTCGCGTTTCTGATTGGGCTATTGCAATCCCCAACTGGGTATATATATATATTTCCTAGCGTAGAGCTTTCGAACTATGTTCTGACGTTTTAAACTCTAAAGAGCATCAGACGAAAAGCTTAAGTTTTCTTAAATGTTTGCTTTTTTCAAAGCCATTTTCAAGTTTTGTACCACCAAAAGATTGTTTGTAGAATCCTTGTATTTGTACTTTTATGCGTATTGGCGTGTTTTCGTATTGACAGGAGAAAATAGTTTGGAAGCGAGTTCACGCCCCAGTAATGAGGGGCTTGTATTCGTGGGACTATATTTTGGGGATGACTACTTTCGGAACTTTACTTTATTTCATACTCTAGCTATTTAGTTGAAAAGACAAAAGGATTATTCTGGAAAAGTCCTAAAAGATCTTTGTTGTCCACCATTAGTTTCTTAGCTTACTTTCTTCGACACTAGAGATTTTTCGTACAGAACGTAATTAACACTTCTTGACCTCTCTAATGTAAGACACTCGGTTAAACAATACGCAGAAATTTCGACAAAAATTTTCAATTCATCAATTCATCTCATCAACTTTACAAAAACACACGGTTGCGTGAAAACGAGGCAAATGGATTACGTAATCCCCTAAAAGAGCTCCTTATTGGGAGGGGTTTAAAACAACTTAAATTTACCATCGAATAATATAAAAGATATTATTGTTCTTGCAATCCAACATTAACGTGTGTGAAAATTAAGACAGCCGATGTTACAAAGCAAGACTTTCACTAATTTTACATTCTAAATATCTAGCTATTGAAATTACCTACGAAGAAAATCATGAAACACCCTGCTCAGATCAACATTCTTGTAAGTAATTGGTAAATTTTCGAGGATCGTTGTTGAGATGAAAATATGCAAAACAAAACAGACAAATTCTTCAAATCCAAAGCAGCTGTACCCAAACCTGGTCTAGGAATTAGGGAATGGGCAGATTCTGTGTTCATACTAACCACACCAAGGGGACAAGTGTTAACCAGGAATACTGCATTTTCTTTAAACGGAAGTTAATTGACCTTCCCATTAAATACAGTTGCAAAAAATTTCACATTTAGTGACCCTATAATAAGCATGATAAGTAGGATTCTGTTTTCTTAGTTAAAGGAAATACAGTAACTTAAAAGATTACGTATTGTAATGTCCTTAAGCTAAATAAAACTTAAACCTGGTGGCAAATAAATTGGGTGCTCCAGGCAATTGCTTTATAGTGCGCAAGTCATAAGCAGAGAAAAACTGTGAGATACATTAAAAAGAAACAACTATGAACAAACGACAAACACGTACTGACATAAGAAATTTGTTGAACTATACAACGATCGTTTAAGTTAGTTCAGATGGCAAGATGAGTGGTAGCAATGAAACGAAATATGTAGTTTACTGATATGTCTCTTCAAGCATTAAAACCATTCCACGTTGGACGCCAAAACATTCCAAAGAATTTGGAGAGCGGTTTCTCACATTTTAGATTATTCAAATGTACAGCAACGCAAGTTAAAAGAGTTTTGCAATTGCTGATCTGAACTGACCATTAAGTAGCCCGTATATGAGTGGGTTCATGGCAGAATTTGCAAAGCCCATCCACATGTTGATGGTGTCCATTGTGTTGTTGTCTTGTACCGCTCCAGACGCTCTGAGAATATTGAAAAGAACATAAGGAAACCAAGACAGAAGAAAGACAAGGATAACAAGGCTAACTGTTCTCAGCAAATGATATTCTTTGGTCGTTAGGATCCTACCATGTCTTGGAACACCTGCTGGGTTTATTTTTGAGCGCGCGTTTCTCTTAACATCAGTTTCAAGCTGGCCCACTATGTGAATTTGGACTTTTCCATTTAAAGGATCTTTGTTTTCAAGTTGAGGTCTGCTAAAACATTCTGAGCTGAAGTGAGTGTTGTCCCTCAAACAAATTTCGCTGTTGCTGCCGTCGGTCGCAAGAGTTTGCATCGGAAGCTCTAGCACAAAGTCATTGTCTTTCCTTGTTTGAATTTTCAGGCGTTGCAACCGTAAAGAGTTGAATATCTTGATGTAGCAAAACGCCATGATTGAAATAGGTATGAAAAGTCCAGTGCAAAAGACAGCTAATGTGTGTGAGAGGCTTTTGTAGAACAAAACCGTGCAAATTGTTTTGCCATCATCGAACCCTAGTTCGCCCCAGCCAAATGTAGGTGACACTGCCAAGACAGTTGAGATGGACCATACAGTAGCTATCGATGAAATCAATCGCTTTTTAGTTGCGACTGTTTCTTTGTGTCTCACAATGTAAAAGTATCTGTCCAGGCTGATCCCTGCCAAAGACTGTACGGAGGCCAGAGTTATAATGACTTTTAGCAAAGCGACAACTTGGCACATTTTGGTACCAAGTGGCCATTTTTTGAAGTAAACCGATGCCAAACCAAAAGGCATGATGAATATAGATTGCAGTAAATCGGCAATGGCAACATTGAAAATAAAGGCATTTGATACTTTGCGTAATTGCTTGCAACGCAGTCCTGCAGCAAGGATCAATATGTTGCCCCCAAAAGCAATTATTTGAATAAGAAGCAGGGATACAAACTTGAGTATCGCATCGGCGGAATCCAAACCTGCCATCTGATATCACCTACAAGCAAAAACAGAAATTCTAAAAAGAGCAGATTGCAAAAAAACCATTTTTCATCAAAAAATGAAAAATCACCTTTAGCTTCATATCAAATCACCGTACGCTGCATCAACCAGGTTTCTATTTGCAATTAAATGGAAAGGTGGGGATGACCCAGGGGCAAATCATTCCTGCAAACAGCTTACGAGATTTCTACGAAGACAAAAGGATTTCTAGAGATTTTCAAATAAAGCAATAAGATCTCTACCAAAAGTCTACAAGATTTCTGTGCAGTGATTCCCCCCTCAACGCTAACACTGTGACGGTAACGTGAATGCTTCTTCAATTATCCCGGTGGACCTTTTCCCCTTGCAGTTCTCAAATTGCGTATGACTGATGTCTTAAATAAATTTCATCCAATGACATTTCTTACCTTATTTTCACTACTGTCATAGCCTATACAAAAACCAGCTACTATAAATGAGTTGCTCTAGATACAACGAATGGTGCTTCATAGCAGCTATTATAAGCCTCTACGGGTATCATGTTTGAATCTTCAGCTTACTTTACCAAAAAAATGGCATTCACTGAATGTTGAAATGTCTTTATAGGATAGGTGGCATTAAGCTTAAACAAGTTATAACTAGACCACGTGATTCAAATTTCGATGATTCTCCTACTGCATGTTGCTGATAAACGCACAATGAGTGCGCCAGCAGAAAAAAGTAGCTACTTAAAAATGCTAAGGAAACCGAAGGCTCTGAGCATTTCTTAAATCTTTTCGCACGAAATTATATTTGGATTAGCAATTGTAACGTTTAAACTTATTGTTTTGCTAGACAGATTTACAGTTTTTTTCAGTAACAGCTGTATAAATGTACACAAATGAGGGGAATTGGAACACAAACACATAGAAATCAAATGTAACGGGTAATCTCAGTGTTAGACCTCCTACAATAAATTATTGAACGACTGGTTCTCAAATTGAAGGTTCACCTTGCTATCTAGTTAGACTTGGCATTAGCCTAAAAAGTGAAGCAAGGCAAATGGATAAAGTTTTTCTTTGTTTTCATGTTTCTTCATGCCAACTCAAACTAGTTATCGTCTGTTCATTCAAAAAAAACAATTGCTTACACAGAATGAAGACAACAACCACTTTACCAGATTGATAATGATTTTCACACTTGCAAAAAAGCCACCGTTACGGAAAAAGCTGCTTGAGAATTTGCTTGCTTAAGGATAGAAAGAAGATAAATTACTATACTAAATTACGAAATAGATAAAAAATACTAAAACAGACCTTTCCAAGAGTCTGAAGGGCGTGGCCGAGAGAATTTGTATTCGTCCACCCCAGTTCTTTTGAGCTGGCGACGCCACTGTCTGTTTCTAGTAGAAGGTCTCTTATAGAAAACGAGTGTAGTCAACTGGATGATTAAAAGACAGCCTCGTTTCTGCTATTCTGTTGGATACAAAAAATGTTTGCATTAATTCAATAGAGGAGTTACAACACAAGAAAGACAACATTGGGCTTAAAAACTACCTCTTGCATAAAGACAAGACACCCTTAAAATCAGTCCCTAACATTTCATAGAACCAAATACCAAAATTATTGGCAAATGCGCGTCAAAAATAAATATTAACATCATACCATGTGCATTGAAGTTTCATGACTGCATTAACACGCAAATATCAAAGCCATTGAGTCATGCCAGTATTTTGATGAAGCCAAGAGTTTAAATTTGTTTGCTTACGGTTCGATTTAAGTCACCTGACTAAACCTCATCTTAAGTTACCTTTTTATACCATACAACAAAGTTATCCTCGCTGAATTAGAAAACCGCAAAAGAGCCCGAACAATATTTTGCCCTTTTGATCACACCAAGATGGCAGTATCCAGCGAGTTAAATCCAATCGCTAGCGTCAAAAGCAGGTGTTTTCCAAGGTATCATATAGAAAAAGATATAGAAAACTGCAAATAAGCACCGGGTGATGACTCAAAGACTGACTCGTCGAATATGTCCAGCAAAGTGCATTCAGCAACTCATGTTGATCAAAGTAACCGGAATTAACTTCTTTTTGCTATTTTGCTGGATACAAAAAAAGCAAATTACTCAATTAAGGTGCTATTTTTTGAGTTAGAGATACTTCTTCGCTCGTTGAAAAAGGTGGTACAGTGGTACAAAATTTGCATGAATGTTGCTCGCAGGAAGATAAACCTTGATCAAGGAGCTTATTCAAACATTATTTTTTTGTTTTTTTGTTTTAATATCATACTTAAGGCTTTAAACCATTGTATATATATGTATCTATTGTGAATAAAGTTTGACACATTAAGGGAAATGGAATTCAAAATAATGTAAAAGATTACCGAAAATTGTGAGGGAAGTTTGGCTTAGAAGAGGTTGTGTAGCGTATCTTGTCATGTTTAGATCTATTATAACTATTTACCATATTCTTTTTATGTTAGCTTTTATTTTAGTTTAGATGTATAGCCCCTTGTAAACCAGCATTGCTAAATGGGCTACCATGCTTAAATAATTGGATATGAATGAATGAATGAATGAATGAATGAATGAATGAATGAATGAATGAATGAATGAATGAATGAATGAATGAATGAATGAATGAATGAATGAATGAATGAATGAATGAATGAATGAATGAAATAATGAATGAATGAATGAATGAATGAATGAATGAATAAATGAATGAATGAATGAGTGAATGAATGAATGAATGAATGAGACAGTAAAGACACGGTAGGCCAAGAACATTTAACACCATAGTGAAAGCTCAATCAATCTCTAAACTATCTTTTAAAGAAGCCCCAATTTGACTAGAGCCTTTGGCAGCATAGTTGTAGCTTTTTTCTATTAAGGCTTATCTAAAATGATTTAAACATGTTTCTATTATCCTTTCTTTGTGTCAGAAACGCTTCCAGTTACCTGAAAAATCTTCCCTTTTCCTGAGCTTTAATGCTAGCGACATTCGACTTTTTCGACATTGCAGCTAACTGTGTATAGTATAACTATTACATTGAGGTTCTTTTCAATGTTTCAATCGATCAAATATTAACCACAAGCTTAAACTTCTTTCAAAGCCTCAAACAAATTTTAATAAAGCAATCTTCTACTGAATAAACTATGAAGCAATCAAGGCCCGAACAAAGTTGCAGCCTGCTCAAATAAACTGAATTACACAATCATAAAAGAGTATGCTTTATATATTTACGACTTCGAGCACTAGCAAAACAAAGTATTGCATGTCTTTATCATGGCATGCTTTGTGCATTTTTCAGTAATTTCATCAATAATAAAAACAGAGCCTGCCTTGGTCCTTTGAACTATGAATTAACTAAGTGAGGTCAAGTTAAAAATTATCATGTTTAAAACCTAAACTCTTTGGCACAAATAAAAGAAAGATACATTTTAGACATCGCAAGGACTTTATTGGCATGCTAGGATCATTGGTAAAGTAAGACTTAAAAAAGGCTTTCTTGACCATACTTTTAAAGAGCAAATCTCCCAAATTTTCTATTTTATATGCGGTTTCCTTTCCATCAATAAATCCCAGTGATATTCTCTGTTTTTGTAACATTTTTGAGAGTTTGTCCATGAGCAAACAAACTCTGTGAGCAACGTTTAATATAAAAATGTTTGCATTAATTCAATAGAGGAGTTACAACACAAGAAGGACAACATTGGGCTTAAAAACTACCTCTTGCATAAAGACAAGACACCGTTAAAATCAGTCCCTAACATTTCATAGAACCAAATACCAAAATTATTGGCAAATGCGCGTCAAAAATAAATATTAACATCATACCATGTGCATTGAAGTTTCATGACTGCGTAAGCACGCAAGTATCAAAGCCATTGAGTCATGCCAGTATTTTGATGAAGCCAAGAGTTTAAATTTGTTTGCTTACGGTTCGATTTAAGTCACCTGACCAAACCTTATCTTAAGTTACCTTATTATACCATACAACAAAGTTATTCTCGCTGAATTAGAAAACCTGCAAAAAGCCTGAACAATATTTTGCTCTCTTTATCGCACCAAGGTGGCAGTATCCAGCGAGTATCCATCCAATCCGATCGCTGGCGTCAATAGCAGGTGTTTTCAAAGTATCAAGTAAAAGGAAGATATGGAAAACTGTAAATAAGCACCGGGTGATGACTTAAAGACAAGTGCAATAAATCCATTGTCAAACTTTATTGCAACTGTCCAAATGTTTTCTTTAAAATACAATTCCAGCAAATCATTTTTGAAGCAGTAGATTAGCTAACACAATACTCAGAAGAGTGACAGAAATTCCTTATCCCGAAACGCCTATACTAAATGTATGTCAAAGGGCATTGTAATCACGTTTCTTGGGAAAGATATGATCAATTTTCATCCGTCTTTCAGGAAGTTTTTGCATGAAACCATACCTTGCCCTTTTAAAGATCAAATAATGGTTTCAAAGTGGTAATAAAATGTCCTCTAGCCCCTTACGTCTTGTTCATAGGTATGTCGTGGAAGATTCATTAATACCTCTACGTAGGAAGTTATTGTCATCTGCTTCTAGGCAAATCTGTCCTTTATAGTGGCGCTTCATAATTGGCATTTGCCACTTTAATGCCTGAAGCTGCTGCTGCAGCTGCCCCTTCAAGGAGAGTAGTAAAAATTTCGTTGCTGGACAAAAAGAGGGAATCATTGTCCTCTTCTTAAAAAAGGTTACACTATTTTTCCAGTTTTCGCAGGTCTTAAAAATTAGCACAAAAAAGAGTTTTGGCGATTTCATATCTTCAGATACAATTTGACCCAAAATTTAATTGAAAACGGCAGCAGGTTCAGTTTTATTATCAGTCGATAAAATGTTTCGTCCTTCTTCTAACTGAACCATAACATCTTAATGTCAGTATGAAGCTCTTCTGACTCTAACATTTCATTTTCTACCTCTTCAACATTAATCCCAGCAAATATTTCCTTATCAAGTGTTTTTAATGAAAGCAGCAGGTTCAGTTTTATTATCAGTCGATAAAATGTTTCGTCCTTCTTCTAACTGAACCATAACATTTTAATGTCAGTATGTACTCTTTTGACTCTAACACTTCATTTTCTACCTCCTCAACATTAATCCTAGCAAATATTTTCTCATCAAGTGTTCTTAATAAAAGCAGCAGGTTCAGTTTTATTATCAGTCGATAAAATGTTTCGTCCTTCTTCTAACTGAACCATAACATTTTAATGTCAGTATGTACTCTTTTGACTCTAACACTTCATTTTCTACCTCTTCAACATTAATCCTAACAAATATTTCCTTATCAAGTGTTCTTAATGAAAGCAGCAGGTTCAGTTTTATTATTAGTCGATGAAATGTTTCGTCCTTCTTCTAACTGAACAATAACATTTTAATGTCAGTATGTACTCTTCTGATTCTAACACTTCATTTTCTACCTCTTCAACATTAATCCTAGCAAATATTTCCTTATCAAGTGTTCTTAATGAAAGCAGCAGGTTCAGTTTTATTATTAGTCGATGAAATGTTTCGTCCTTCTTCTAACTGAATTATAACATTTTAATGTCAGTATGAAACTCTTCTGATTCTAACACTTCATTTTCTACCTCTTCAACATTAATCCTAACAAATATTTCCTTATCAAGTGTTCTTAATGAAAGCAGCAGGTTCAGTTTTATTATTAGTCGATGAAATGTTTCGTCCTTCTTCTAACTGAATTATAACATTTTAATGTCAGTATGAAACTCTTCTGATTCTAACACTTCATTTTCTACCTCTTCAACATTAATCCTAGCAAATATTTCCTTATCAAGTGTTCTTAATGAAAGCAGCAGGTTCAGTTTTATTATTAGTCGATGAAATGTTTCGTCCTTCTTCCAACTGAATTATAACATTTTAATGTCAGTATGAAACTCTTCTGATTCTAACACTTCATTTTCTACCTCTTCAACATTAATCCTAACAAATATTTCCTTATCAAGTGTTCTTAATGAAAGCAGCAGGTTCAGTTTTATTATTAGTCGATGAAATGTTTCGTCCTTCTTCTAACTGAATTATAACATTTTAATGTCAGTATGAAACTCTTCTGATTCTAACACTTCATTTTCTACCTCTTCAACATTAATCCTAACAAATATTTCCTTATCAAGTGTTCTTAATGAAAGCAGCAGGTTCAGTTTTATTATTAGTCGATGAAATGTTTCGTCCTTCTTCTAACTGAATTATAATATTTTAATGTCAGTATGAAACTCTTTTGATTCTAACACTTCATTTTCTACCTCTTCAACATTAATCCTAGCAAATATTTCCTTATCAAGTGTTCTTAATGAAAGCAGCAGGTTCAGTTTTATTATTAGTCGATGAAATGTTTCGTCCTTCTTCTAACTGAATTATAACATTTTAATGTCAGTATGAAACTCTTCTGATTCTAACACTTCATTTTCTACCTCTTCAACATTAATCCTAGCAAATATTTCCTTATCAAGTGTTCTTAATGAAAGCAGCAGGTTCAGTTTTATTATTAGTCGATGAAATGTTTCGTCCTTCTTCTAACTGAATTATAACATTTTAATGTCAGTATGAAACTCTTCTGATTCTAACACTTCATTTTCTACCTCTTCAACATTAATCCTAGCAAATATTTCCTTATCAAGTGTTCTTAATGAAAGCAGCAGGTTCAGTTCTATTATTAGTCGATGAAATGTTTCGTCCTTCTTCTAACTGAATTATAACATTTTAATGTCAGTATGAAACTCTTCTGATTCTAACACTTCATTTTCTACCTCTTCAACATTAATCCTAGCAAATATTTCCTTATCAAGTGTTCTTAATGAAAGCAGCAGGTTCAGTTCTATTATTAGTCGATGAAATGTTTCGTCCTTCTTCTAACTGAATTATAACATTTTAATGTCAGTATGAAACTCTTCTGATTCTAACACTTCATTTTCTACCTCTTCAACATTAATCCTAGCAAATATTTCCTTATCAAGTGTTCTTAATGAAAGCAGCAGGTTCAGTTCTATTATTAGTCGATGAAATGTTTCGTCCTTCTTCTAACTGAATTATAACATTTTAATGTCAGTATGAAACTCTTCTGATTCTAACACTTCATTTTCTACCTCTTCAACATTAATCCTAGCAAATATTTCCTTATCAAGTGTTCTTAATGAAAGCAGCAGGTTCAGTTCTATTATTAGTCGATGAAATGTTTCGTCCTTCTTCTAACTGAATTATAACATTTTAATGTCAGTATGAAACTCTTCTGATTCTAACACTTCATTTTCTACCTCTTCAACATTAATCCTAGCAAATATTTCCTTATCAAGTGTTCTTAATGAAAGCAGCAGGTTCAGTTCTATTATTAGTCGATGAAATGTTTCGTCCTTCTTCTAACTGAATTATAACATTTTAATGTCAGTATGAAACTCTTCTGATTCTAACACTTCATTTTCTACCTCTTCAACATTAATCCTAGCAAATATTTCCTTATCAAGTGTTCTTAATGAAAGCAGCAGGTTCAGTTCTATTATTAGTCGATGAAATGTTTCGTCCTTCTTCTAACTGAATTATAACATTTTAATGTCAGTATGAAACTCTTCTGATTCTAACACTTCATTTTCTACCTCTTCAACATTAATCCTAGCAAATATTTCCTTATCAAGTGTTCTTAATGAAAGCAGCAGGTTCAGTTCTATTATTAGTCGATGAAATGTTTCGTCCTTCTTCTAACTGAATTATAACATTTTAATGTCAGTATGAAACTCTTCTGATTCTAACACTTCATTTTCTACCTCTTCAACATTAATCCTAGCAAATATTTCCTTATCAAGTGTTCTTAATGAAAGCAGCAGGTTCAGTTCTATTATTAGTCGATGAAATGTTTCGTCCTTCTTCTAACTGAATTATAACATTTTAATGTCAGTATGAAACTCTTCTGATTCTAACACTTCATTTTCTACCTCTTCAACATTAATCCTAGCAAATATTTCCTTATCAAGTGTTCTTAATGAAAGCAGCAGGTTCAGTTCTATTATTAGTCGATGAAATGTTTCGTCCTTCTTCTAACTGAATTATAACATTTTAATGTCAGTATGAAACTCTTCTGATTCTAACACTTCATTTTCTACCTCTTCAACATTAATCCTAGCAAATATTTCCTTATCAAGTGTTCTTAATGAAAGCAGCAGGTTCAGTTCTATTATTAGTCGATGAAATGTTTCGTCCTTCTTCTAACTGAATTATAACATTTTAATGTCAGTATGAAACTCTTCTGATTCTAACACTTCATTTTCTACCTCTTCAACATTAATCCTAGCAAATATTTCCTTATCAAGTGTTCTTAATGAAAGCAGCAGGTTCAGTTTTATTATTAGTCGATGAAATGTTTCGTCCTTCTTCTAACTGAATTATAACATTTTAATGTCAGTATGAAACTCTTCTGATTCTAACACTTCATTTTCTACCTCTTCAACATTAATCCTAGCAAATATTTCCTTATCAAGTGTTCTTAATGAAAGCAGCAGGTTCAGTTCTATTATTAGTCGATGAAATGTTTCGTCCTTCTTCTAACTGAATTATAACATTTTAATGTCAGTATGAAACTCTTCTGATTCTAACACTTCATTTTCTACCTCTTCAACATTAATCCTAGCAAATATTTCCTTATCAAGTGTTCTTAATGAAAGCAGCAGGTTCAGTTTTATTATTAGTCGATGAAATGTTTCGTCCTTCTTCTAACTGAATTATAACATTTTAATGTCAGTATGAAACTCTTCTGATTCTAACACTTCATTTTCTACCTCTTCAACATTAATCCTAGCAAATATTTCCTTATCAAGTGTTCTTAATGAAAGCAGCAGGTTCAGTTTTATTATTAGTCGATGAAATGTTTCGTCCTTCTTCTAACTGAATTATAACATTTTAATGTCAGTATGAAACTCTTCTGATTCTAACACTTCATTTTCTACCTCTTCAACATTAATCCTAACAAATATTTCCTTATCAAGTGTTCTTAATGAAAGCAGCAGGTTCAGTTTTATTATTAGTCGATGAAATGTTTCGTCCTTCTTCTAACTGATTTATAACATTTTAATGTCAGTATGTACTCTTCTGATTCTAACACTTCATTTTCTACCTCTTCAACATTAATCCTAACAAATATTTCCTTATCAAGTGTTCTTAATGAAAGCAGCAGGTTCAGTTTTATTATTAGTCGATGAAATGTTTCGTCCTTCTTCTAATTGAATTATAACATTTTAATGTCAGTATGTACTCTTTTGATTCTAACACTTCATTTTCTACCTCTTCAACATTAATCCTAGCAAATATTTCCTTATCAAGTGTTCTTAATGAAAGCAGCAGGTTCAGTTTTATTATTAGTCGATGAAATGTTTCGTCCTTCTTCTAACTGAATTATAACATTTTAATGTCAGTATGAAACTCTTCTGATTCTAACACTTCATTTTCTACCTCTTCAACATTAATCCTAGCAAATATTTCCTCATCAAGTGTTCTTAATGAAAGCAGCAGGTTCAGTTTTATTATTAGTCGATGAAATGTTTCGTCCTTCTTCTAATTGAATTATAACATTTTAATGTCAGTATGTACTCTTTTGATTCTAACACTTCATTTTCTACCTCTTCAACATTAATCCTAGCAAATATTTCCTTATCAAGTGTTCTTAATGAAAGCAGCAGGTTCAGTTCTATTATTAGTCGATGAAATGTTTCGTCCTTCTTCTAACTGAATTATAACATTTTAATGTCAGTATGAAGCTCTTCTGATTCTAACACTTCATTTTCTACCTCTTCAACATTAATCCTAGCAAATATTTCCTTATCAAGTGTTCTTAATGAAAGCAGCAGGTTCAGTTTTATTATTAGTCGATGAAATGTTTCGTCCTTCTTCTAACTGAATTATAACATTTTAATGTCAGTATGAAGCTCTTCTGATTCTAACACTTCATTTTCTACCTCTTCAACATTAATCCTAGCAAATATTTCCTTATCAAGTGTTCTTAATGAAAGCAGCAGGTTCAGTTTTATTATTAGTCGATGAAATGTTTCGTCCTTCTTCTAACTGAATTATAACATTTTAATGTCAGTATGTACTCTTTTGATTCTAACACTTCATTTTCTACCTCTTCAACATTAATCCTAGCAAATATTTCCTTATCAAGTGTTCTTAATGAAAGCAGCAGGTTCAGTTCTATTATTAGTCGATGAAATGTTTCGTCCTTCTTCTAACTGAATTATAACATTTTAATGTCAGTATGAAACTCTTCTGATTCTAACACTTCATTTTCTACCTCTTCAACATTAATCCTAGCAAATATTTCCTCATCAAGTGTTCTTAATGAAAGCAGCAGGTTCAGTTTTATTATTAGTCGATGAAATGTTTCGTCCTTCTTCTAACTGAATTATAACATTTTAATGTCAGTATGAAACTCTTCTGATTCTAACACTTCATTTTCTACCTCTTCAACATTAATCCTAGCAAATATTTCCTTATCAAGTGTTCTTAATGAAAGCAGCAGGTTCAGTTCTATTATTAGTCGATGAAATGTTTCGTCCTTCTTCTAACTGAATTATAACATTTTAATGTCAGTATGAAACTCTTCTGATTCTAACACTTCATTTTCTACCTCTTCAACATTAATCCTAGCAAATATTTCCTTATCAAGTGTTCTTAATGAAAGCAGCAGGTTCAGTTTTATTATTAGTCGATGAAATGTTTCGTCCTTCTTCTAACTGAATTATAACATTTTAATGTCAGTATGAAACTCTTCTGATTCTAACACTTCATTTTCTACCTCTTCAACATTAATCCTAGCAAATATTTCCTTATCAAGTGTTCTTAATGAAAGCAGCAGGTTCAGTTTTATTATTAGTCGATGAAATGTTTCGTCCTTCTTCTAACTGAATTATAACATTTTAATGTCAGTATGAAACTCTTCTGATTCTAACACTTCATTTTCTACCTCTTCAACATTAATCCTAACAAATATTTCCTTATCAAGTGTTCTTAATGAAAGCAGCAGGTTCAGTTTTATTATTAGTCGATGAAATGTTTCGTCCTTCTTCTAACTGATTTATAACATTTTAATGTCAGTATGTACTCTTCTGATTCTAACACTTCATTTTCTACCTCTTCAACATTAATCCTAACAAATATTTCCTTATCAAGTGTTCTTAATGAAAGCAGCAGGTTCAGTTTTATTATTAGTCGATGAAATGTTTCGTCCTTCTTCTAATTGAATTATAACATTTTAATGTCAGTATGTACTCTTTTGATTCTAACACTTCATTTTCTACCTCTTCAACATTAATCCTAGCAAATATTTCCTTATCAAGTGTTCTTAATGAAAGCAGCAGGTTCAGTTTTATTATTAGTCGATGAAATGTTTCGTCCTTCTTCTAACTGAATTATAACATTTTAATGTCAGTATGAAACTCTTCTGATTCTAACACTTCATTTTCTACCTCTTCAACATTAATCCTAGCAAATATTTCCTCATCAAGTGTTCTTAATGAAAGCAGCAGGTTCAGTTTTATTATTAGTCGATGAAATGTTTCGTCCTTCTTCTAATTGAATTATAACATTTTAATGTCAGTATGTACTCTTTTGATTCTAACACTTCATTTTCTACCTCTTCAACATTAATCCTAGCAAATATTTCCTTATCAAGTGTTCTTAATGAAAGCAGCAGGTTCAGTTCTATTATTAGTCGATGAAATGTTTCGTCCTTCTTCTAACTGAATTATAACATTTTAATGTCAGTATGAAGCTCTTCTGATTCTAACACTTCATTTTCTACCTCTTCAACATTAATCCTAGCAAATATTTCCTTATCAAGTGTTCTTAATGAAAGCAGCAGGTTCAGTTTTATTATTAGTCGATGAAATGTTTCGTCCTTCTTCTAACTGAATTATAACATTTTAATGTCAGTATGAAGCTCTTCTGATTCTAACACTTCATTTTCTACCTCTTCAACATTAATCCTAGCAAATATTTCCTTATCAAGTGTTCTTAATGAAAGCAGCAGGTTCAGTTTTATTATTAGTCGATGAAATGTTTCGTCCTTCTTCTAACTGAATTATAACATTTTAATGTCAGTATGTACTCTTTTGATTCTAACACTTCATTTTCTACCTCTTCAACATTAATCCTAGCAAATATTTCCTTATCAAGTGTTCTTAATGAAAGCAGCAGGTTCAGTTCTATTATTAGTCGATGAAATGTTTCGTCCTTCTTCTAACTGAATTATAACATTTTAATGTCAGTATGAAACTCTTCTGATTCTAACACTTCATTTTCTACCTCTTCAACATTAATCCTAGCAAATATTTCCTCATCAAGTGTTCTTAATGAAAGCAGCAGGTTCAGTTTTATTATTAGTCGATGAAATGTTTCGTCCTTCTTCTAACTGAATTATAACATTTTAATGTCAGTATGAAACTCTTCTGATTCTAACACTTCATTTTCTACCTCTTCAACATTAATCCTAGCAAATATTTCCTTATCAAGTGTTCTTAATGAAAGCAGCAGGTTCAGTTCTATTATTAGTCGATGAAATGTTTCGTCCTTCTTCTAACTGAATTATAACATTTTAATGTCAGTATGAAACTCTTCTGATTCTAACACTTCATTTTCTACCTCTTCAACATTAATCCTAGCAAATATTTCCTTATCAAGTGTTCTTAATGAAAGCAGCAGGTTCAGTTTTATTATTAGTCGATGAAATGTTTCGTCCTTCTTCTAACTGAATTATAACATTTTAATGTCAGTATGAAACTCTTCTGATTCTAACACTTCATTTTCTACCTCTTCAACATTAATCCTAGCAAATATTTCCTTATCAAGTGTTCTTAATGAAAGCAGCAGGTTCAGTTTTATTATTAGTCGATGAAATGTTTCGTCCTTCTTCTAACTGAATTATAACATTTTAATGTCAGTATGAAGCTCTTCTGATTCTAACACTTCATTTTCTACCTCTTCAACATTAATCCTAGCAAATATTTCCTTATCAAGTGTTCTTAATGAAAGCAGCAGGTTCAGTTTTATTATTAGTCGATGAAATGTTTCGTCCTTCTTCTAACTGATTTATAACATTTTAATGTCAGTATGTACTCTTCTGATTCTAACACTTCATTTTCTACCTCTTCAACATTAATCCTAACAAATATTTCCTTATCAAGTGTTCTTAATGAAAGCAGCAGGTTCAGTTTTATTATTAGTCGATGAAATGTTTCGTCCTTCTTCTAATTGAATTATAACATTTTAATGTCAGTATGTACTCTTTTGATTCTAACACTT
>NW_028300833.1:0-55876 GCF_057945365.1 Rhopilema esculentum
TGGATGGTTACCAACTATCCGTGGACGGTTACAAACTTTCAGTGGACGGTTGCAAACTATCCGTGGACGGTTGCCAACTATCCGCGGACGGTTGCAAACTATCCGTGGACGGTTACAAACTACCCGTGGACGGTTACCAACTATCCGTGGACGGTTACAAACTATCAGTGGACGGTTGCAAACTATCCGTGGACGGTTGCCAACTATCCGTGGACAGTTGCAAACTACTTGTGGACGGTTACAAACTATCGTGGACGGTTACCAACTATCCGTGGACGGTTGCCAACTTTCCGTGGACGGTTGCAAACTATCCGTGGACTGTTACAAACTATCCGTGGACGGTTACCAAACTATCCGTGGACGGTTACCAACTATCCGTGGATGGTTCAGAATTATCCGTGGACGGTTACCAACTATCTGTGGACGGTTGCCAACTATCCGTGGATGGTTGCAAACTATCCGTGGACGGTTGCAAACTATCCGTGGACGGTTACAAACTATCCGTGGACGGTTACCAACTATCCGTGGACGGTTACCAACTATCAGTGGATGGTTCAGAACTATCCGTGGACGGTTACCAACTATCCGTGGACGGTTGCCAACTATCCGTGGATGGTTGCAAACTACCCGTGGACTGTTACCAACTATCCGTGGACGGTTACCAACTATCCGTTGATGGTTCAGAACTATTCTTGGACGGTTACCAACTATCTGTGGACGGTTACAAACTATCCCTGGACGGTTACCAACTATCCGTGGACGGTTGCCAACTATCCGTGGACGGTTGCAAACTATCCGTAGACGGTTACAAACTATCCGTAGACGGTTACAAACTATCCGTGGACGGTTACCAAATATCAGTGGACGGTTACCAACTATCCTTGTATGGTTCAGAACTATCCGTGGACGGTTACCAACTATCCGTGGACGGTTACAAACTATCAGTGGACGGTTGCAAACTATCCGTGGACGGTTGCCAACTATCCGCCGACGGTTGCAAACTATACGTGGACGGTTACAAACTATCCGTGGACGGTTACAAACTATCCGTGCACGGTTACCAACTATCCGTGGACGGTTACCAACTATCCGTGGACGGTTACCAACTATCCGTGGACGGTTACCAACATTCCGTGGACGGTTGCCAACTATCCCTGGACGGTTGCAAACTACCCGTGGACGGTTACAAACTATCCGTGGACGGTTGCAAACTATCCGTAGACGGTTACAAACTATCCGTGGACGGTTGCATTCTACCCGTGGACGGTTACAAACTATCCGTGGACGGTTACCAACATTCCGTGGACGGTTGCCAACTATCCCTGGACGGTTGCAAACTACCCGTGGACGGTTACAAACTATCCGTGGACGGTTGCAAACTATCCGTAGACGGTTACAAACTATCCGTGGACGGTTGCATTCTACCCGTGGACGGTTACAAACTATCCGTGGACGGTTACCAACTATCCGTGGACAGTTGCCAACTATCCCTGGACGGTTGCAAACTACCCGTGGACGGTTACAAACTATCCGTGGACGGTTAACAACTATCCGTGGGCGGTTGCCAACTATCCGTGGACGGTTGCAAACTATTCGCGGACGGTTACAAACTACCGTGGACGGATACCAACTATCCGTGGACGGTTACCAACTATCCTTGGTTGGTTCAGAACTATCCGTGGATGGTTACCAACTATCCGTGGACGGTTGCAAACTATCCGTGGACGGTTACAAACTATCAGTGGACGGTTACCAAATATCCGTGGACGGTTACCAACTATCTGTGTATGGTTCAGAACTATCTGTGGATGGTTAGCAACTATCCGTGGACGGTTGCCAACTATCCGCAGACGGTTGCAAACTATCCGTGGACGGTTACAAACTACCCGTGGACGGTTACCAACTATCCGTGGACGGTTACAAACTATCAGTGGACGGTTGCAAACTATCCGTGGACTGTTGTCAACTATCCGTGGACAGTTGCAAACTACTTGTGGACGGTTACAAACTATCGTGGACGGTTACCAACTATCCGTGGACGGTTGCCAACTTTCCGTGGACGGTTGCAAACTATCCGTGGACGGTTACAAACTATCCGTGGACGGTTACCAACTATCCGTGGACGGTTACCAACTATCCGTGGATGGTTCAGAATTATCCGTGGACGGTTACCAACTATCTGTGGACGGTTGCCAACTATCCGTGGATGGTTGCAAACTATCCGTGGACGGTTGCAAACTATCCGTGGACGGTTACAAACTATCCGTGGACGGTTGCCAACTATCCGTGGATGGTTGCAAACTACCCGTGGACTGTTACCAACTATCCGTGGACGGTTACCAACTATCCGTTGATGGTTCAGAACTATCCTTGGACGGTTACCAACTATCTGTGGACGGTTACAAACTATCCCTGGACGGTTACCAACTATCCGTGGACGGTTGCCAACTATCCGTGGACGGTTGCAAACTATCCGTAGACGGTTACAAACTATCTGTGGACGGTTACAAACTATCCGTGGACGGTTACCAAATATCAGCGGACGGTTACCAACTATCCTTGTATGGTTCAGAACTATCCGTGGACGGTTACCAACTATCCGTGGACGGTTACAAACTATCAGTGGACGGTTGCAAACTATCCGTGGACGGTTGCCAACTATCCGCCGACGGTTGCAAACTATACGTGGACGGTTACAAACTATCCGTGGACGGTTACAAACTATCCGTGGACGGTTACCAACTATCCGTGGACGGTTACCAACTATCCGTGGATGGTTCAGAACTATCCGTGGACGGTTACCAACTATCCGTGGACGGTTGCCAACTATCCGTGGATGGTTGCAAACTACCCGTGGACGGTTACCAACTATCCGTGGACAGTTACCAACTATCCGTTGATGGTTCAGAACTATCCTTGGACGGTTACCAACTATCTGTGGACGGTTACAAACTATCCCTGGACGGTTACCAACTATCCGTGGACGGTTGCCAACTATCCGTGGACGGTTGCAAACTATCCGTAGACGGTTACAAACTATCCGTGGACGGTTACAAACTATCCGTGGACGGTTACCAAATATCAGTGGACGGTTACCAACTATCCTTGTATGGTTCAGAACTATCCGTGGACGGTTACCAACTATCCGTGGACGGTTACAAACTATCAGTGGACGGTTGCAAACTATCCGTGGACGGTTGCCAACTATCCGCCGACGGTTGCAAACTATACGTGGACGGTTACAAACTATCCGTGGACGGTTACCAACTATCCGTGGACGGTTGCCAACTATCGGTGGACGGTTGCAAACTATCCGTGGACGGTTACAAACTATCCGTGGTTGGTTACCAACTATCCGTGGACGGTTACCAACTATTCGTGGACAGTTACCAACTATCCGTGGACGGTTACCAACTATCCGTGGACTGTTCAGAACTATCCGTGGACGGTTACCAACTATCTGTGGACGGTTGCCAACTATCCGTGGACGGTTGCAAACTATCCGTGGACGGTTACAAACTATCTGTGGACGGTTACCAACTATCCCTGGACGGTTACCAACTATCCGTGGATGGTTCAGAACTATCCGTGGACGGTTACCAACTAGCCGTGGACGGTTGCCAACTATCAGTGGATGGTTGCAAACTACCCGTGGACGGTTACCAACTATCCGTGGATGGTTCAGAACTATCCGTGGACGGTTACCAACTATCCGTGGACGGTTGCCAACTATCCGTGGATGGTTGCAAACTACCCGTGGACTGTTACCAACTATCCGTGGACGGTTACCAACTATCCGTTGATGGTTCAGAACTATTCTTGGACGGTTACCAACTATCTGTGGACGGTTACAAACTATCCCTGGACGGTTACCAACTATCCGTGGACGGTTGCCAACTATCCGTGGACGGTTGCAAACTATCCGTAGACGGTTACAAACTATCCGTAGACGGTTACAAACTATCCGTGGACGGTTACCAAATATCAGTGGACGGTTACCAACTATCCTTGTATGGTTCAGAACTATCCGTGGACGGTTACCAACTATCCGTGGACGGTTACAAACTATCAGTGGACGGTTGCAAACTATCCGTGGACGGTTGCCAACTATCCGCCGACGGTTGCAAACTATACGTGGACGGTTACAAACTATCCGTGGACGGTTACAAACTATCCGTGCACGGTTACCAACTATCCGTGGACGGTTACCAACTATCCGTGGATGGTTCAGAACTATCCGTGGACGGTTACCAACTATCCGTGGACAGTTGCCAACTATCCGTGAATGGTTGCAAACTATCCATGGACGGTTACAAACTACCCGTGGACGGTTACCAACTATTCGTGGACAGTTACCAACTATCCGTTGATGGTTCAGAACTATCCTTGGACAGTTTGCTATTCGTGGACAGTTTGCAACCGTCCAGGGATAGTTGGCAACTGTCCACGGATAGTTGGTAACCGTCCACGGATAGTTTGTAACCGTCCACGGGTAGAATGCAACCGTCCACGGATATTTTGTAACCGTCTACGGATAGTTTGGAACCGTCCACGGATAGTTTGTAACCGTCCACGGGTAGTTTGCAACCGTCCAGGGATAAACTATCCGTGGACGGTTACAAACTATCCCTGGACGGTTACCAACTATCCGTTGACGGTTGCCAACTATCCGTGGACGGTTGCAAATTATCCGTGGACGGTTGCCAACTATCCGTGGACAGTTGCAAACTATCCGTCGACGGTTACAAACTATCCGTGGACGGTTATCAAATATCCGTGGACGGTTATCAACTATCCGTGTATGGTTCAGAACTATCCGTGGACGGTTACCAACTATCCGTGGACGGTTACCAACATTCCGTGGACGGTTGCCAACTATCCCTGGACGGTTGCAAACTACCCGTGGACGGTTACAAACTATCCGTGGACGGTTGCAAACTATCCGTAGACGGTTACAAACTATCCGTGGACGGTTGCATTCTACCCGTGGACGGTTACAAACTATCCGTGGACGGTTACCAACTATCCGTGGACAGTTGCCAACTATCCCTGGACGGTTGCAAACTACCCGTGGACGGTTACAAACTATCCGTGGACGGTTAACAACTATCCGTGGGCGGTTGCCAACTATCCGTGGACGGTTGCAAACTATTCGCGGACGGTTACAAACTATCCGTGGACGGATACCAACTATCCGTGGACGGTTACCAACTATCCTTGGTTGGTTCAGAACTATCCGTGGATGGTTACCAACTATCCGTGGACGGTTGCAAACTATCCGTGGACGGTTACAAACTATCAGTGGACGGTTACCAAATATCCGTGGACGGTTACCAACTATCCGTGTATGGTTCAGAACTATCTGTGGATGGTTAGCAACTATCCGTGGACGGTTGCCAACTATCCGCAGACGGTTGCAAACTATCCGTGGACGGTTACAAACTACCCGTGGACGGTTACCAACTATCCGTGGACGGTTACAAACTATCAGTGGACGGTTGCAAACTATCCGTGGACTGTTGTCAACTATCCGTGGACAGTTGCAAACTACTTGTGGACGGTTACAAACTATCGTGGACGGTTACCAACTATCCGTGGACGGTTGCCAACTTTCCGTGGACGGTTGCAAACTATCCGTGGACGGTTACAAACTATCCGTGGACGGTTACCAACTATCCGTGGACGGTTACCAACTATCCGTGGATGGTTCAGAATTATCCGTGGACGGTTACCAACTATCTGTGGACGGTTGCCAACTATCCGTGGATGGTTGCAAACTATCCGTGGACGGTTGCAAACTATCCGTGGACGGTTACAAACTATCCGTGGACGGTTGCCAACTATCCGTGGATGGTTGCAAACTACCCGTGGACTGTTACCAACTATCCTTGGACGGTTACCAACTATCCGTTGATGGTTCAGAACTATCCTTGGACGGTTACCAACTATCTGTGGACGGTTACAAACTATCCCTGGACGGTTACCAACTATCCGTGGACGGTTGCCAACTATCCGTGGACGGTTGCAAACTATCCGTAGACGGTTACAAACTATCTGTGGACGGTTACAAACTATCCGTGGACGGTTACCAAATATCAGCGGACGGTTACCAACTATCCTTGTATGGTTCAGAACTATCCGTGGACGGTTACCAACTATCCGTGGACGGTTACAAACTATCAGTGGACGGTTGCAAACTATCCGTGGACGGTTGCCAACTATCCGCCGACGGTTGCAAACTATACGTGGACGGTTACAAACTATCCGTGGACGGTTACAAACTATCCGTGGACGGTTACCAACTATCCGTGGACGGTTACCAACTATCCGTGGATGGTTCAGAACTATCCGTGGACGGTTACCAACTATCCGTGGACGGTTGCCAACTATCCGTGGATGGTTGCAAACTACCCGTGGACGGTTACCAACTATCCGTGGACAGTTACCAACTATCCGTTGATGGTTCAGAACTATCCTTGGACGGTTACCAACTATCTGTGGACGGTTACAAACTATCCCTGGACGGTTACCAACTATCCGTGGACGGTTGCCAACTATCCGTGGACGGTTGCAAACTATCCGTAGACGGTTACAAACTATCCGTGGACGGTTACAAACTATCCGTGGACGGTTACCAAATATCAGTGGACGGTTACCAACTATCCTTGTATGGTTCAGAACTATCCGTGGACGGTTACCAACTATCCGTGGACGGTTACAAACTATCAGTGGACGGTTGCAAACTATCCGTGGACGGTTGCCAACTATCCGCCGACGGTTGCAAACTATACGTGGACGGTTACAAACTATCCGTGG
Source organism: Rhopilema esculentum (assembly GCF_057945365.1). NCBI lineage: Eukaryota > Metazoa > Cnidaria > Scyphozoa > Rhizostomeae > Rhizostomatidae > Rhopilema > Rhopilema esculentum. The sequence goes on from NW_028300833.1 coordinate 6,817, forward strand.
ACGGTTACCAACTATCCGTGGACGGTTGCCAACTATCGGTGGACGGTTGCAAACTATCCGTGGACGGTTACAAACTATCCGTGGTTGGTTACCAACTATCCGTGGACGGTTACCAACTATTCGTGGACAGTTACCAACTATCCGTGGACGGTTACCAACTATCCGTGGACTGTTCAGAACTATCCGTGGACGGTTACCAACTATCTGTGGACGGTTGCCAACTATCCGTGGACGGTTGCAAACTATCCGTGGACGGTTACAAACTATCTGTGGACGGTTACCAACTATCCCTGGACGGTTACCAACTATCCGTGGATGGTTCAGAACTATCCGTGGACGGTTACCAACTAGCCGTGGACGGTTGCCAACTATCAGTGGATGGTTGCAAACTACCCGTGGACGGTTACCAACTATCCGTGGACGGTTACCAACTATCCGTGGACGGTTACAAACTATCAGTGGACAGTTGCAAACTATCCGTGGATGGTTGCCAACTATCCGCGGACGGTTGCAAACTATACGTGGACGGTTACAAACTACCCGTGGAAGGTTACCAACTATCCGTGGACGGTTGCCAATTATCCGTGGACGGTTGCAAACTATCCGTGGACGGTTACCAACTATCCGTGGACGGTTACCAACTAATCGTGGACGGTTACAAATTATCCGTGGACGGTTACCAACTATCCGTGGACGGTTGCCAACTATCCGTGGATGGTTGCAAACTATCCGTGGATGGTTGCAAACTATCAGTGGACGGTTGCAAACTATCCGTGGACGGTTGCCAACTATCCGTTGATGGTTGCAAACTATCCGTAGACGGTTACAAACTATCCGTGGACGGTTGCATTCTACCCGTGGACGGTTACAAACTATCAGTGGACGGTTACCAACTATCCGTGGACAGTTGCCAACTATCCCTGGACGGTTGCAAACTACCCGTGGACGGTTACAAACTATCCGTGGACGGTTAACAACTATCCGTGGGCGGTTGCCAACTATCCGTGGACGGTTGCAAACTATTCGCGGACGGTTACAAACTATCCGTGGACGGATACCAACTATCCAAGGACGGTTACCAACTATCCTTGGTTGGTTCAGAACTATCCGTGGATGGTTACCAACTATCCGTGGACGGTTGCAAACTATCCGTGGACGGTTACAAACTATCAGTGGACGGTTACCAAATATCCGTGGACGGTTACCAACTATCCGTGTATGGTTCAGAACTATCTGTGGATGGTTTCCAACTATCCGTGGACGGTTACAAACTTTCAGTGGACGGTTGCAAACTATCCGTGGACGGTTGCCAACTCTCCGCGGACGGTTGCAAACTATCCGTGGACGGTTGAAAACTACCCGTGGACGGTTACCAACTATCCGTGGACGGTTACAAACTATCAGTGGACGGTTGCAAACTATCCGTGGACGGTTGCCAACTATCCGTGGACAGTTGCAAACTACTTGTGGACGGTTACAAACTATCGTGGACGGTTACCAACTATCCGTGGACGGTTGCCAACTTTCCGTGGACGATTGCAAACTATCCGTGGACGGTTACAAACTATCCGTGGACGGTTACCAACTATCCGTGGACGGTTACCAACTATCCGTGGATGGTTCAGAATTATCCGTGGACGGTTACCAACTATCTGTGGACGGTTGCCAACTATCCGTGGATGGTTGCAAACTATCCGTGGACGTTTGCAAACTATCCGTGGACGGTTACAAACTATCCGTGGACGGTTACCAACTATCCGTGGACGGTTACCAACTATCCGTGGATGGTTCAGAACTATCCGTGGAAGGTTTCCAACTATCCGTGGACGGTTGCCAACTATCCGTGGATGGTTGCAAACTACCCGTGGACTGTTACCAACTATCCGTGGACGGTTACCAACTATCCGTTGATGGTTCAGAACTATCCTTGGACGGTTACCAACTATCTGTGGACGGTTACAAACTATCCCTGGACGGTTACCAACTATCCGTGGACGGTTGCCAACTATCCGTGGACGGTTGCAAACTATCCGTAGACGGTTACAAACTATCCGTGGACGGTTACAAACTATCCGTGGACGGTTACCAAATATCAGTGGACGGTTACCAACTATCCTTGTATGGTTCAGAACTATCCGTGGACGGTTACCAACTATCCGTGGACGGTTACAAACTATCAGTGGACAGTTGCAAACTATCCGTGGACGGTTGCCAACTATCCGCCGACGGTTGCAAACTATACGTGGACGGTTACAAACTATCCGTGGACGGTTACCAACTATCCGTGGACGGTTGCCAACTATCCGTGGACGGTTGCAAACTATCCGTGGACGGTTACAAACTATCCGTGGTTGGTTACCAACTATCCGTGGACGGTTACCAACTATTCGTGGACGGTTACAAATTATCCGTGGACGGTTACCAACTATCCGTGGACGGTTGCCAACTATCCGTGGATGGTTGCAAACTACCCGTGGACTGTTACCAACTATCCGTGGACGGTTACCAACTATCCGTTGATGGTTCAGAACTATCCTTGGACGGTTACCAACTATCTGTGGACGGTTACAAACTATCCCTGGACGGTTACCAACTATCCGTGGACGGTTGCCAACTATCCGTGGACGGTTGCAAACTATCCGTAGACGGTTACAAACTATCCGTGGACGGTTACAAACTATCCGTGGACGGTTACCAAATATCAGTGGACGGTTACCAACTATCCTTGTATGGTTCAGAACTATCCGTGGACGGTTACCAACTATCCGTGGACGGTTACAAACTATCAGTGGACAGTTGCAAACTATCCGTGGACGGTTGCCAACTATCCGCCGACGGTTGCAAACTATACGTGGACGGTTACAAACTATCCGTGGACGGTTACCAACTATCCGTGGACGGTTGCCAACTATCCGTGGACGGTTGCAAACTATCCGTGGACGGTTACAAACTATCCGTGGTTGGTTACTTACTATCCGTGGACGGTTACCAACTATTCGTGGACGGTTACAAATTATCCGTGGACGGTTACCAACTATTCGTGGACGGTTGCCAACTATCCGTGGATGGTTGCAAACTATCCGTGGACGGTTACAAACTACCTGTGGACGGTTACCAACTATCCGTGGACAGTTGCAAACTATTTGTGGACGGTTACAAACTACTTGTGGACGGTTACAAACTATCGTGGACGGTTACCAACTATCCGTGGACGGTTGCAAACTATCCGTGGACGGTTGCAAACCATCCGTGGACAGTTACCAACTATCCGTGGACGGTTACCATCTATCCGTGGACTGTTCAGAACTATCCGTGGACGGTTACCAACTATCTGTGGACGGTTGCCAACTATCCGTGGACGGTTGCAAACTATCCGTGGACGGTTACAAACTATCTGTGGACGGTTACCAACTATCCCTGGACGGTTACCAACTATCCGTGGATGGTTCAGAACTATCCGTGGACGGTTACCAACTATCCGTGGACGGTTGCCAACTATCCGTGGATGGTTGCAAACTACCCGTGGACGGTTACCAACTATCCGTGGACGGTTACCAACTATCCGTTGATGGTTCAGAACTATCCTTGGACGGTTACCAACTATCAGTGGACGGTTACAAACTATCCCTGGACGGTTACCAACTATCCGTGGACGGTTGCCAACTATCCGTGGACGGTTGCCATTTTTCCGTGGACGGTTGCAAACTATCCGTGGACGGTTACAAACTATCAGTGGACGGTTACCAAATATCCGTGGACGGTTACCAACTATCCGTGGACTGTTCAGAACTATCCGTGGACGGTTACCAACTATCTGTGGACGGTTGCCAACTATCGGTGGACGGTTGCAAACTATCCGTGGACGGTTACAAACTATCTGTGGACGGTTACCAACTATCCCTGGACGGTTACCAACTATCCGTGGATGGTTCAGAACTATCCGTGGACGGTTACCAACTATCTGTGGACGGTTGCCAGCTATCCGTGGATGGTTGCAAACTACCCGTGGACGGTTACCAACTATCCGTGGACGGTTACCAACTATCCGTTGATGGTTCAGAACTATCCTTGGACGGTTACCAACTATCAGTGGACGGTTACAAACTATCCCTGGACGGTTACCAACTATCCGTGGACGGTTGCCAACTATCCGTGGACGGTTGCCAACTATCCGTGGACAGTTGCAAACTATTTGTGGACGGTTACAAACTATCATAGACGGTTACCAACTATCCGTGGACGGTTGCCAACTTTCCGTGGACGGTTGCAAACTATCCGTGGACGGTTACAAACTATCCGTGGACGGTTACCAACTATCCGTGGACGGTTACCAACTATCCGTTGATGGTTCAGAACTATCCTTGGACGGTTACCAACTATCAGTGGACGGTTACAAACTATCCCTGGACGGTTACCAACTATCCGTGGACGGTTGCCAACTATCCGTGGACGGTTGCCAACTATCCGTGGACGGTTGCCAACTATCCGTGGACGGTTGCAAACTATCCGTGGACGGTTACAAACTATCCGTGGACGGTTGCCATTTTTCCGTGGACGGTTGCAAACTATCCGTGGACGGTTACAAACTATCAGTGGACGGTTACCAAATATCCGTGGACGGTTACCAACTATCCGTGTATGGTTCAGAACTATCCGTGGATGGTTACCAACTATCCGTGGACGGTTACAAACTTTCGGTGGACGGTTGCAAACTATCCGTGGACGGTTGCCAACTATCCGCAGACGGTTGCAAACTATCCGTGGACGGTTAAAAACTACCCGTGGACGGTTACCAACTATCTGTGGACGGTTACAAACTATCAGTGTAACTATCCGTGGACGGTTGCAAACTATCCGTGGACGGTTACAAACTATCCGTGGACGGTTACCAACTATCCGTGGACGGTTACCAACTATCCCTGGATGGTTCAGAACTATCCGTGGACGGTTACCAACTATCCGTGGACGGTTGCCAACTATCCGTGGATGGCTGCAAACTACCCGTGGACGGTTACCAACCATCCGTGGACGGTTACCAACTATCCGTTGATGGTTCAGAACTATCCTTGGACGGTTACCAACTATCTGTGGACGGTTACCAACTATCCGTGGACGGTTGCCAACTATCCGTGGACGGTTGCAAACTATCCGTAGACGGTTACAAACTATCCGTGGACGGTTGCAAACTATCCGTGGACGGTTACCAACTATCCGTGGACGGTTACCAACTATCCGTGGACGGTTACAAACTATCAGTGGACAGTTGCAAACTATCCGTGGATGGTTGCCAACTATCCGCGGACGGTTGCAAACTATACGTGGACGGTTACAAACTATCCGTGGAAGGTTACCAACTATCCGTGGACGGTTACAAACTATCCGTGGAAGGTTACCAACTATCCGTGGACGGTTGCCAAATATCCGTGGACGGTTGCAAACTATCCGTGGACGGTTACAAACTATCCGTGGACGGTTACCAACTATCCGTGGACGGTTACCAACTAATCGTGGACGGTTACAAATTATCCGTGGACGGTTACCAACTATCCGTGGACGGTTGCCAACTATCCGTGGATGGTTGCAAACTATCCGTGGACGGTTGCCAACTATCAGTGGACAGTTGCAAACTATCCGTGGACGGTTACCAACTATCCGTGGACGGTTACAAACTATCAGTGGACAGTTGCAAACTATCCGTGGATGGTTGCCAACTATCCGCGGACGGTTGCAAACCATCCGTGGACGGTTACCAACTATCCGTTGATGGTTCAGAACTATCCTTGGACGGTTACCAACTATCTGTGGACGGTTACAAACTATCCCTGGACGGTTACCAACTATCCGTGGACGGTTGCCAACTATCCGTGGACGGTTGCAAACTATCCGTAGACGGTTACAAACTATCCGTGGACGGTTGCAAACTATCCGTGGACGGTTACCAACTATCCGTGGACGGTTACCAACTATCTGTGGACGGTTACAAACTATCAGTGGACAGTTGCAAACTATCCGTGGATGGTTGCCAACTATCCGCGGACGGTTGCAAACTATACGTGGACGGTTACAAACTATCCGTGGAAGGTTACCAACTATCCGTGGACGGTTGCCAAATATCCGTGGACGGTTGCAAACTATCCGTGGACGGTTACAAACTATCCGTGGACGGTTACCAACTATCCGTGGACGGTTACCAACTAATCGTGGACGGTTACAAATTATCCGTGGACGGTTACCAACTATCCGTGGACGGTTGCCAACTATCCGTGGATGGTTGCAAACTATCCGTGGATGGATGCAAACTATCAGTGGACGGTTGCAAACTATCCGTGGACGGTTGCCAACTATCAGTGGACGGTTGCAAACTATCCGTGGACGGTTACCAACTATCCGTGGACGGTTACAAACTATCAGTGGACAGTTGCAAACTATCCGTGGATGGTTGCCAACTATCCGCGGACGGTTGCAAACTATACGTGGACGGTTACAAACTATCCGTGGAAGGTTACCAACTATCCGTGGACGGTTGCCAAATATCCGTGGACGGTTGCAAACTATCCGTGGACGGTTACCAACTATCAGTGGACGGTTGCAAACTTTCCGTGGACGGTTGCCAACTATCTGTGGACGGTTACAAACTATCCCTGGACGGTTACCAACTATCCGTGGACGGTTACCAACTATCCGTGGACGGTTGCCAACTATCCGTAGACGGTTGCAAACTATCCGTGGACGATTACAAACTATCCGTGGACGGTTACCAACTATCCGTGGACGGTTACCAACTATCCGTGGATGGTTCAGAACTATCCTTGGACGGTTACCAACTATCCGTGGACGGTTGCCAACTATCCGTGGATGGTTGCAAACTATCCGTGGACGGTTGCAAACTATCCGTGGACGGTTACAAACTATCCGTGGATGGTTACCAACTATCCGTGGATGGTTCAGAACTATCCGTGGACGGTTACCAACTATCCGTGGACGGTTACCAACTATCCGTGGACGGTTGCCAACTACCCGTGGATGGTTACCAACTATCCGTGGACGGTTACCAACTATCCGTTGATGGTTCAGAACTATCCTTGGACGGTTACAAACTATCCGTGGACGGTTACAAACTATCCTTGGACGGTTACCAACTATCCGTGAACGGTTGCCAACTATCCGTGGACGGTTGCAAACTATCCGTGGACGGTTATAAACTATCCGTGGACGGTTGCATTCTACCCGTGGACGTTTACAAACTAATTGTGGACGGTTACCAACTATCCGTGTATGGTTCAGAACTATCCGTGGACGGTTACCAACTAATCGTGGACGGTTACAAATTATCCGTGGACGGTTACCAACTATCCGTGGACGGTTGCCAACTATCCGTGGATGGTTGCAAACTATCCGTGGATGGATGCAAACTATCAGTGGACGGTTGCAAACTATCCGTGGACGGTTGCCAACTATCAGTGGACGGTTGCAAACTATCCGTGGACGGTTGCCAACTATCCGTGGACGGTTGCAAACTACCTGTGGACGGTTACAAACTATCCGTGGACGGTTACCAACTATCCGTGGATGGTTGCCAACTATCCGTGGACGGTTGCAAACTATCCGTGGACGGTTGCAAACTATCCGTGGACGGTTGCAAACTATCCGTTGATGGTTCAGAACTATCCTTGGACGGTTACAAACTATCCGTGGACGGTTACAAACTATCCGTGGACGGTTGCCAACTATCCGTGGACGGTTGCAAACTATCCGTGGACGGTTACAAACTATCCGTGGACGGTTACCAACTATCCGTGGACGGTTACCAACTATTCTTGGACGGTTGCCAACTATCCGTGGATGGTTGCAAACTATCCGTGGACGGTTACAAACTACCTGTGGACGGTTACCAACTATCCGTGGACGGTTACCAACTATCAGTGGACGGTTGCAAACTTTCCGTGGACGGTTGCCAACTATCTGTGGACGGTTACAAACTATCCCTGGACGGTTACCAACTATCCGTGGACGGTTACCAACTATCCGTGGACGGTTGCCAACTATCCGTAGACGGTTGCAAACTATCCGTGGACGATTACAAACTATCCGTGGACGGTTACCAACTATCTGTGGACGGTTACCAACTATCCGTGGATGGTTCAGAACTATCCTTGGACGGTTACCAACTATCCGTGGACGGTTGCCAACTATCCGTGGATGGTTGCAAACTATCCGTGGACGGTTGCAAACTATCCGTGGACGGTTACAAACTATCCGTGGATGGTTACCAACTATCCGTGGATGGTTCAGAACTATCCGTGGACGGTTACCAACTATCCGTGGACGGTTACCAACTATCCGTGGACGGTTGCCAACTACCCGTGGATGGTTACCAACTATCCGTGGACGGTTACCAACTATCCGTTGATGGTTCAGAACTATCCTTGGACGGTTACAAACTATCCGTGGACGGTTACAAACTATCCTTGGACGGTTACCAACTATCCGTGAACGGTTGCCAACTATCCGTGGACGGTTGCAAACTATCCGTGGACGGTTATAAACTATCCGTGGACGGTTGCATTCTACCCGTGGACGTTTACAAACTAATTGTGGACGGTTACCAACTATCCGTGTATGGTTCAGAACTATCCGTGGACGGTTACCAACTATCCGTTGACGGTTACCAACTATTCGTGGACGGTTACAAATTATCCGTGGACGGTTACCAACTATCCGTGGACGGTTGCAAACTATCCGTGGACGTTTACAAACTATCCGTGGACGGTTACCAACTATCCGTGGACGGTTACCAACTATTCTTGGACGGTTGCCAACTATCCGTGGATGGTTGCAAACTATCCGTGGACGGTTACAAACTACCCGTGGACGGTTACCAACTATCCGTGGAAGGTTACAAACTATCAGTGGACGGTTGCAAACTATCCGTGGACGGTTGCCAACTATCCGCGGACGGTTGCAAACTATAGGTGGACGGTTACAAACTATCCGTGGACGGTTACCAACTATCCGTGGACGGTTGCCAACTATCCGTGGACGGTTGCAAACTATCCGTGGACGGTTACAAACTATCCGTGGACGGTTACCAACTATCCGTGGACGGTTACCAACTATTCTTGGACGGTTGCCAACTATCCGTGGATGGTTGCAAACTATCCGTGGACGGTTACAAACTACCTGTGGACGGTTACCAACTATCCGTGGACGGTTACAAACTATCAGTGGACGGTTGCAAACTTTCCGTGGACGGTTGCCAACTATCCGTGGACGGTTGCAAACTACTCGTGGATGGTTACAAACTATCCCTGGACGGTTACCAACTATCCGTGGACGGTTGCCAACTATCCGTGGACGGTTGCAAACTATCCGTGGACGATTACAAACTATCCGTGGACGGTTACCAACTATCCGTGGACGGTTACCAACTATCCGTGGATGGTTCAGAACTATCCTTGGACGGTTACCAACTATCCGTGGACGGTTGCCAACTATCCGTGGATGGTTGCAAACTATCCGTGGACGGTTGCAAACTATCCGTGGACGGTTACAAACTATCCGTGGATGGTTACCAACTATCCGTGGATGGTTCAGAACTATCCGTGGACGGTTACCAACTATCCGTGGACGGTTACCAACTATCCGTGGACGGTTGCCAACTATCCGTGGACGGTTGCAAACTATCCGTTGACGGTTACCAACTTTCCGTTGATGGTTCAGAACTATCCTTGAACGGTTACCAACTATCCGTGGATGGTTACAAACTATCCTTGGACGGTTACCAACTATCCGTGGATGGTTGCCAACTATCTGTGGACGGTTGCAAACTATCCGTAGACGGTTACAAACTATCCGTGGACGGTTACCAACTATCCGTGGACGGTTACCAACTAATCGTGGACGGTTACAAATTATCCGTGGACGGTTACCAACTATCCGTGGACGGTTGCCAACTATCCGTGGATATTGCAAACTATCCGTGGACAGTTACAAACTATCCGTGGACGGTTACCAACCATCCGTGGATGGTTACCAACTATCCGTGGATGGTTCAGAACTATCCGTGGACGGTTACCAACTATCCGTGGACAGTTGCCAACTATCCGTGAATGGTTGCAAACTATCCATGGACGGTTACAAACTACCCGTGGACGGTTACCAACTATTCGTGGACAGTTACCAACTATCCGTTGATGGTTCAGAACTATCCTTGGACAGTTTGCTATTCGTGGACAGTTTGCAACCGTCCAGGGATAGTTGGCAACTGTCCACGGATAGTTGGTAACCGTCCACGGATAGTTTGTAACCGTCCACGGGTAGAATGCAACCGTCCACGGATATTTTGTAACCGTCTACGGATAGTTTGCAACCGTCCACAGATAGTTTGTAACCGTCCACGGGTAGTTTGCAACCGTCCAGGGATAAACTATCCGTGGACGGTTACAAACTATCCCTGGACGGTTACCAACTATCCGTGGACGGTTGCCAACTATCCGTGGACGGTTGCAAATTATCCGTGGACGGTTGCCAACTATCCGTGGACAGTTGCAAACGATCCGTGGACGGTTACAAACTATCCGTGGACGGTTACCAAATATCCGTGGACGGTTACCAACTATCCGTGTATGGTTACCAACTATCCGTGGACGGTTGCCAACTATCCCTGGACGGTTGCAAACTACCCGTGGACGGTTACAAACTATCCGTGGACGGTTGCAAACTATCCGTAGACGGTTACAAACTATCCGTGGACGGTTGCATTCTACCCGTGGACGGTTACAAACTATCCGTGGACGGTTACCAACTATCCGTGGACAGTTGCCAACTATCCCTGGACGGTTGCAAACTACCCGTGGACGGTTACAAACTATCCGTGGACGGTTAACAACTATCCGTGGGCGGTTGCCAACTATCCGTGGACGGTTGCAAACTATTCGTGGACGGTTACAAACTATCCGTGGACGGATACCAACTATCCGTGGACGGTTACCAACTATCCTTGGTTGGTTCAGAACTATCCGTGGATGGTTACCAACTATCCGTGGACGGTTGCCAACTATCCATGGATGGTTGCAAACTATCTGTGGACGGTTACAAACTACCCGTGGATGGTTACCAACTATCCGTGGACGGTTACCAACTATCCGTTGATGGTTCAGAACTATCCTTGGACGGTTACCAACTATCCGTGGACGGTTACAAACTATCCTTGGACGGTTACCAACTATCCGTGAACGGTTGCCTACTATCCGTTGACGGTTGCAAACTATCCGTGGACGGTTATAAACTATCCGTGGACGGTTGCATTCTACCCGTGGACGGTTACAAACTAATTGTGGAGGGTTACCAACTATCCGTGTATGGTTCAGAACTAACCGTGGACGGTTACCAACTATCCGTGGACGGTTACCAACTATTCGTGGACGGTTACAAATTATCTGTGGACGGTTACCAACTATCCGTGGACGGTTACCAACTATCCTTGGATGGTTGCAAACTATCCGTGGACGGTTACAAACTACCCGTGGACGGTTACCAAATATCCGTGGACTGTTACCAACTATCCGTGTATGGTTCAGAACTATCCGTGGACGGGTACCAACTATCCGTGGAAGGTTACAAACTATCAGTGGACGGTTGCAAACTATCCGTGGACGGTTGCCAACTATCCGCGGACGGTTGCAAACTATAGGTGGACGGTTACAAACTATCCGTGGACGGTTACCAACTATCCGTGGACGGTTGCCAACTATCCGTGGACGGTTGCAAACTATCCGTGGACGTTTACAAACTATCCGTGGACGGTTACCAACTATCCGTGGACGGTTACCAACTATCCTTGGATGGTTGCAAACTATCCGTGGACGGTTACAAACTACCCGTGGACGGTTACCAAATATCCGTGGACTGTTACCAACTATCCGTGTATGGTTCAGAACTATCCGTGGACGGGTACCAACTATCGGTGGAAGGTTACAAACTATCAGTGGACGGTTGCAAACTATCCGTGGACGGTTGCCAACTATCCGCGGACGGTTTCAAACTATAGGTGGACGGTTACAAACTATCCGTGGACGGTTACCAACTATCCGTGGACGGTTGCCAACTATCCGTGGACGGTTGCAAACTATCCGTGGACGTTTACAAACTATCCGTGGACGGTTACCAACTATCCGTGGACGGTTACCAACTATTCTTGGACGGTTGCCAACTATCCGTGGATGGTTGCAAACTATCCGTGGACGGTTACAAACTACCCGTGGACGGTTACCAACTATCCGTGGACGGTTACAAACTATCAGTGGACGGTTGCAAACTTTCCGTGGATGGTTGCCAACTATCCGTGGACGGTTGCAAACTACTCGTGGACGGTTACAAACTATCCCTGGACGGTTACCAACTATCCGTGGACGGTTGCCAACTATCCGTGGACGGTTGCAAACTATCCGTGGACGATTACAAACTATCCGTGGACGGTTACCAACTATCCGTGGACGGTTACCAACTATCCGTGGATGGTTCAGAACTATCCTTGGACGGTTACCAACTATCCGTGGACAGTTGCCAACTATCCGTGGATGGTTGCAAACTATCCGTGGACGGTTGCAAACTATCCGTGGACGGTTACAAACTATCCGTGGACGGTTACCAACTATCCGTGGATGGTTCAGAACTATCCGTGGACGGTTACCAACTATCCGTGGACGGTTACCAACTATCCGTGGACGGTTGCAAACTATCCGTTGACGGTTACCAACTATCCGTTGATGGTTCAGAACTATCCTTGGACGGTTACCAACTATCCGTGGATGGTTACAAACTATCCTTGGACGGTTACCAACTATCCGTGGATGGTTGCCAACTATCCGTGGACGGTTGCAAACTATCCGTAGACGGTTAAAAACTATCCGTTGCCGGTTGCATTCTACCCGTGGACGGTTACAAACTATCCGTTGACGGTTACCAACTATCCGTGGACGGTTGCATTGTACCCGTGGACGGTTACAAACTATCCGTGGACGGTTACCAACTATCCGTGGACAGTTGCCAACTATCCCTGGACGATTGCAAACTACCCGTGGACGGTTACAAACTATCCGTGGACGGTTACCAACTATCCGTGGGCGGTTGCCAACTATCCGTGGACGGTTGCAAACTATTCGTGGACGGTTACAAACTATCCGTGGACGGTTACCAACCATCCGTGGACGGTTACCAACTATCCGTGGTTGGTTCAGAACTTTCCGTGGACGGTTACCAACTATCCGTGGACGGTTGCCAACTATCCGTGGATGGTTGCAAACTATCTGTGGACGGTTACAAACTACCCGTGGACGGTTACCAACTATCCGTGGACGGTTACCAACTATCCGTTGATTGTTCAGAACTATCCTTGGACGGTTACCAACTATCCGTGGACGGTTAAAAACTATCCTTGGACGGTTACCAACTATCCGTGAACGGTTGCCAACTATCCGTGGACGGTTGCAAACTATCCGTGGACGGTTATAAACTATCCGTGGACGGTTGCATTCTACCCGTGGACGGTTACAAACTAATTGTGGACGGTTACCAAATATCCGTGGACGGTTGCCAACTATCCGTGGATGGTTGCAAACTATCCGTGGACGGTTGCAAACTATGCGTGGACGGTTACAAACTATCCGTGGACGGTTACCAACTATCTGTGGATGGTTACAAACTATCAGTGGACGGTTGCAAACTTTCCGTGGACGGTTGCCAACTATCTGTGGACGGTTGCAAACTACTCCTGGACGGTTACAAACTATCCCTGGACGGTTACCAACTATCCGTGGACGGTTGCCAACTATCCGTGGACGGTTGCAAACTATCCGTGGACGATTACAAACTATCAGTGGACGGTTACCAACTATCCGTGGACGGTTACCAACTATCCGTGGATGGTTCAGAACTATCCTTGGACGGTTACCAACTATCCGTGGACGGTTGCCAACTATCCGTGGATGGTTGCAAACTATCCGTGGACGGTTGCAAACTATCCGTGGACGGTTACAAACTATCCGTGGACGGTTACCAACTATCCGTGGATGGTTCAGAACTATCCGTGGACGGTTACCAACTATCCGTGGACGGTTACCAACTATCCGTGGACGGTTGCCAACTATCCGTGGACGGTTGCAAATTATCCGTTGATGGTTACCAACTATCCGTTGATGGTTCAGAACTATCCTTGGACGGTTACCAACTATCCGTGGACGGTTACAAACTATCCCTGGACGGTTACCAACTATCCGTGGATGGTTGCCAACGATCCGTGGACGGTTGCAAACTATCCGTAGACGGTTACAAACTATCTGTGGCCGGTTGCATTCTACCCGTGGACGGTTACAAACTATCCGTTGACGGTTACCAACTATCCGTGGACGGTTGCATTGTACCCGTGGACGGTTACAAACTATCCGTGGACGGTTACCAACTATCCGTGGACAGTTGCCAACTATCCCTGGACGGTTGCAAACTACCCGTGGACGGTAACAAACTATCCGTGGACGGTTACCCACTATCCGTGGGCGGTTGCCAACTATCCGTGGACGGTTGCAAACTATTCGTGGACCGTTACAAACTATCTGTGGACGGTTGCAAACTATCCGTTGACGGTTACCAACTATCCGTTGATGGTTCAGAACTATCCTTGGACGGTTACCAACTATCCCTGGACGGTTACAAACTATCCGTGAACGGTTGCAAACTATCTGTGGACGGTTACAAACTACCCGTGGACGGTTACCAACTATCCGTGGACGGTTACCAACTATCCGTTGATGGTTCAGAACTATCCTTGGACGGTTACCAACTATCCGTGGACGGTTACAAACTATCCTTGGACGGTTACCAACTATCCGTGATCGGTTGCCAACTATCCGTGGACGGTTGCAAACTATCCGTGGACGGTTATAAACTATCCGTGGACGGTTGCATTCTACCCGTGGACGGTTACAAACTAATTGTGGACGGTTACCAAATATCCGTGGACGGTTGCCAACTATCCGTGGATGGTTGCAAACTATCCGTGGACGAAAAACAAACTATCCATGGACGGTTACAAACTATCCATGTACGGTTACCAACTATCCGTGGATGGTTCAGAACTATCCGTGGACGGTTACCAACTATCCGTGGACGGTTACCAACTATCCCTGGACGGTTGCCAACTATCTGTGGACGGTTGCAAACTATCCGTTGACGGTTACCAACTATCCGTTGATGGTTCAGAACTATCCTTGGACGGTTACCAACTATCCGTGGACGGTTACAAACTATCCCTGGACGGTTACCAACTATCCGTGGATGGTTGCCAACTATCCGTGGACGGTTGCAAACTATCCGTAGACGGTTGCCAACTATTCGTGGACGGTTACAAAATAATTCCGTGGACGGTTACCAACTATCCGTGGACAGTTGCAAACTATCCGTGGACGGTTACAAACTATCCGTGGACGGTTACCAAATATCGGTGGACGGTTACCAACTATCCGTGTATGGTTCAGAACTATCCGTGGACGGTTACCAACTATCCGTGGACGGTTACCAACTATTCGTGGACGGTTACAAAATAATTCCGTGGACGGTTACCAACTATCCGTGGACGGTTACCAACTATCCTTGGATGGTTGCAAACTATCCGTGGACGGTTACAAACTACCCGTGGACGGTTACCAACTATCCGTGGACGATTACAAACTATCAGTAGACGGTTACAAACTATCCCTGGACGGTTACCAACTATCCGTGGACGGTTGCAAACTATCCGTGGACGATTACAAACTATCCGTGGACGGTTACAAACTATCCGTGGACTGTTAACAAAAATCCTTGGACGGTTACCAACTATCCGTGGACGGTTACAAACTATCAGTGGACGGTTGCAAACTATCCATAGACGGTTGCCAACTATCCGTGTACGGTTACCAACTATCCGTGGACGGTTACCAACTATCCGTGGACGGTTAACAACTATCCTTGGATGGTTGCAAACTATCCGTGGACGGTTACAAACTACCCGTGGACGGTTACCAACTATCCGTGGACGATTACAAACTATCAGTAGACGGTTGCAAACTATCCGTGGACTGTTGCCAACTATCCGTGGACGGTTGCAAACTACTCGTGGACGGTTACAAACTATCCCTGGACGGTTACCAACTATCCGTGGACGGTTGCCAACTATCCGTGGACGGTTGCAAACTATCCGTGGACGATTACAAACTATCCGTGGACGGTTACCAACTATCCGTGGATGGTTACCAACTATCTGTGGATGGTTCAGAACTATCCTTGGACGGTTACCAACTATCTGTGGACGGTTGCCAACTATCCGTGGACGGTTACAAACTATCAGTGGACGGTTGCAAACTTTCCGTGGACGGTTGCCAACTATCCGTGGACGGTTGCAAACTACTCGTGGACGGTTACAAACTATCCCTGGACGGTTACCAACTATCCGTGGACGGTTGCCAACTATCCGTGGACGGTTGCAAACTATCCGTGGACGATTACAAACTATCCGTGGACGGTTACCAACTATCCGTGGACGGTTACCAACTATCCGTGGATGGTTCAGAACTATCCTTGGACGGTTACCAACTATCCGTGGACGGTTGCCAACTATCCGTGGATGGTTGCAAACTATCCGTGGACGGTTGCAAACTATCCGTGGACGGTTACAAACTATCCGTGGATGGTTACCAACTATCCGTGGATGGTTCAGAACTATCCGTGGACGGTTACCAACTATCCGTGGACGGTTACCAACTATCCGTGGACGGTTGCAAACTATCCGTTGACGGTTACCAACTATCCGTTGATGGTTCAGAACTATCCTTGGACGGTTACCAACTATCCGTGGATGGTTACAAACTATCCTTGGGCGGTTACCAACTATCCGTGGATGGTTGCCAACTATCCGTGGACGGTTGCAAACTATCCGTAGACGGTTACAAACTATCCGTGGCCGGTTGCATTCTATCCGTTGACGGTAACCAACTATCCGTGGACGGTTGCATTGTACCCGTGGACGGTTACAAACTATCCGTGGACGGTTACCAACTATCCGTGGACAGTTGCCAACTATCCCTGGACGGTTGCAAACTACCCGTGGACGGTTACAAACTATCCGTGGACGGTTACCAACTATCCGTGGGCGGTTGCCAACTATCCGTGGACGGTTGCAAACTATTCGTGGACGGTTACAAACTATCCGTAGACGGTTACCAACTATCTGTGGACGGTTACAAACTACCCGTGGACGGTTGCCAACTATCCGCGGACGGTTGCAAACAATAGGTGGACGGTTACAAACTATCCGTGGACGGTTAACAACTATCCGTGGACGGTTGCCAACTATCCGTGGACGGTTACAAACTATCCCTGGACGGTTACAAACTATCCGTGGACGGTTGCCAACTATCCGTGGACGGTTGCAAACTATCCGTGGATGGTTGCAAACTATCCGTGGACGGTTGCAAACTATCCGTGGACGGTTACAAACTATCCGTGGATGGTTACCAACTATCCGTGGATGGTTCAGAACTATCCGTGGACGGTTACCAACTATCCGTGGACGGTTACCAACTATCCGTGGACGGTTGCAAACTATCCGTTGACGGTTACCAACTATCCGTTGATGGTTCAGAACTATCCTTGGACGGTTACCAACTATCCGTGGATGGTTACAAACTATCCTTGGGCGGTTACCAACTATCCGTGGATGGTTGCCAACTATCCGTGGACGGTTGCAAACTATCCGTAGACGGTTACAAACTATCCGTGGCCGGTTGCATTCTATCCGTTGACGGTTACCAACTATCCGTGGACGGTTGCATTGTACCCGTGGACGGTTACAAACTATCCGTGGACGGTTACCAACTATCCGTGGACAGTTGCCAACTATCCCTGGACGGTTGCAAACTACCCGTGGACGGTTACAAACTATCCGTGGACGGTTACCAACTATCCGTGGGCGGTTGCCAACTATCCGTGGACGGTTGCAAACTATTCGTGGACGGTTACAAACTATCCGTGGACGGTTACCAACTATCTGTGGACGGTTACAAACTACCCGTGGACGGTTACCAACTATCCGTGGACGGTTACAAACTATCCGTGGACGGTTGCCAACTATCCGTGGATGGTTGCAAACTATCCGTGGACGGTTGCAAACTATCCGTGGACGGTTACAAACTATCCCTGGACGGTTACCAACTATCCGTGGATGGTTGCCAACTATCCGTGGACGGTTGCAAACTATCCGTAAACGGTTACAAACTATCCGTGGCCGGTTGCATTCTACCCGTGGACGGTTACAAACTATCCGTTGACGGTTACCAACTATCCGTGGACGGTTGCATTGTACCCGTGGACGGTTACAAACTATCCGTGGACGGTTACCAACTATCCGTGGACAGTTGCCAACTATCCCTGGACGGTTGCAAACTACCCGTGGACGGTTACAAACTATCCGTGGACGGTTACCAACTATCCGTGGGCGGTTGCCAACTATCCGTGGACGGTTGCAAATTACTCCTGGACAGTTACAAACTATCCCTGGACGGTTACCAACTATCCGTGGATGGTTCAGAACTATCCTTGGACGGTTACCAACTATCCGTGGACGGTTGCCAACTATCCGTGGATGGTTGCAAACTATCCGTGGACGGTTGCAAACTATCCGTGGACGGTTACAAACTATCCGTGGACGGTTACTAACTATCCGTGGATGGTTCAGAACTATCCGTGGACGGTTACCAACTATCCGTGGACGGTTACCAACTATCCGTGGACGGTTGCCAACTATCCGTGGACGGTTGCAAACTATCCGTTGACGGTTACCAACTATCCGTTAATGGTTCAGAACTATCCTTGGACGGTTACCAACTATCCGTGGACGGTTACAAACTATCCCTGGACGGTTACCAACTATCCGTGGATGGTTGCCAACTATCCGTGGACGGTTACCAACTATCCGTAAACGGTTACAAACTATCCGTTGACGGTTACCAACTATCCGTTGATGGTTCAGAACTATCCTTGGACGGTTACCAACTATCCGTGGATGGTTACAAACTATCCTTGGGCGGTTACCAACTATCCGTGGATGGTTGCCAACTATCCGTGGACGGTTGCAAACTATCCGTAGACGGTTACAAACTATCCGTGGCCGGTTGCATTCTATCCGTTGACGGTAACCAACTATCCGTGGACGGTTGCATTGTACCCGTGGACGGTTACAAACTATCCGTGGACGGTTACCAACTATCCGTGGACAGTTGCCAACTATCCCTGGACGGTTGCAAACTACCCGTGGACGGTTACAAACTATCCGTGGACGGTTACCAACTATCCGTGGGCGGTTGCCAACTATCCGTGGACGGTTGCAAACTATTCGTGGACGGTTACAAACTATCCGTAGACGGTTACCAACTATCTGTGGACGGTTACAAACTACCCGTGGACGGTTACCAACTATCCGTGGACGGTTACCAACTATCCGTTGATGGTTCAGAACTATCCTTGGACGGTTACCAACTATCCGTGGACGGTTACAAACTATCCTTGGACGGTTACCAACTATTCGTGAACGGTTGCCAACTATCCGTGGACGGTTGCAAACTATCCGTGGACGGTTATAAACTATCCGTGGACGGTTGCATTCTACCCGTGGACGGTTACAAACTAATTGTGGACGGTTACCAAATATCCGTGGACGGTTGCCAACTATCCGTGGATGGTTGCAAACTATCGGTGGACGGTAGCAAACTATCCGTGGACGGTTACAAACTATCCGTGGACGGTTACCAACTATCTGTGGATGGTTACAAACTATCAGTGGACGGTTGCAAACTTTCCGTGGACGGTTGCCAACTATCCGTGGACGGTTGCAATTTACTCCTGGACGGTTACAAACTATCCCTGGACGGTTACCAACTATCCGTGGACGGTTGCCAACTATCCGTGGACGGTTGCAAACTATCCGTGGACGATTACAAACTATCAGTGGACGGTTACCAACTATCCGTGGACGGTTACCAACTATCCGTGGATGGTTCAGAACTATCCTTGGACGGTTACCAACTATCCGTGGACGGTTGCCAACTATCCGTGGATGGTTGCAAACTATCCGTGGACGGTTGCAAACTATCCGTGGACGGTTACAAACTATCCGTGGACGGTTACCAACTATCCGTGGATGGTTCAGAACTATCCTTGGACGGTTACCAACTATCCGTGGACGGTTACAAACTATCCTTGGACGATTACCAACTATCCGTGGACGGTTGCCAACTATCCGTGGACGGTTGCAAATTATCCGTGGACGGTTGCCAACTATCCGTGGACAGTTGCAAACTATCCGTGGACGGTTACAAACTATCCGTGGACGGTTACCAAATATCGGTGGACGGTTACCAACTATCCGTGTATGGTTCAGAACTATCCGTGGACGGTTACCAACTATCCGTGGACGGTTACCAACTATTCGTGGACGGTTACAAAATAATTCCGTGGACGGTTACCAACTAACCGTGGACGGTTACCAACTATCCTTGGATGGTTGCAAACTATCCGTGGACGGTTACAAACTACCCGTGGACGGTTACCAATTATCCGTGGACGATTACAAACTATCAGTAGACGGTTGCAAACTATCCGTGGACTGTTGCCAACTATCCGTGGACGGTTGCAAACTACTCGTGGACGGTTACAAACTATCCCTGGACGGTTACCAACTATCCGTGGACGGTTGCCAACTATCCGTGGACGGTTGCAAACTATCCGTGGACGATTACAAACTATCCGTGGACGGTTACCAACTATCCGTGGATGGTTACCAACTATCTGTGGATGGTTCAGAACTATCCTTGGACGGTTACCAACTATCTGTGGACGGTTGCCAACTATCCGTGGATGGTTGCAAACTATCCGTGGACGGTTGCAAACTATCCGTGGACGGTTACAAACTATCCGTAGACGGTTACAAACTATCCGTGGACGGTTGCATTCTACCCGTGGACGGTTGCATTCTACCCGTGGACGGTTACAAACTAATTGTGGACGGTTACCAACTATCCGTGTATGGTTCAGAACTATCCGTGGACGGTTACCAACTATCCGTGGACGGTTACCAACTATTCGTGGATGGTTACAAATTATCTGTGGACGGTTACCAACTATCCGTGGACGGTTACCAACTATCCTTGGATGGTTTCAAACTATCCGTGGACGGTTACAAACTACCCTTGGACGGTTACAAACTATCCGTGGACGGTTACCAAATATCCGTGGACTGTTACCAACTATCCGTGTATGGTTCAGAACTATCCGTGGACGGGTACCAACTATCCGTGGAAGGTTACAAACTATCAGTGGACGGTTGCAAACTATCCGTGGACGGTTGCCAACTATCCGCGGACGGTTGCAAACAATAGGTGGACGGTTACAAACTATCCGTGGACGGTTAACAACTATCCGTGGACGGTTGCCAACTATCCGTGGACGGTTACAAACTATCCCTGGACGGTTACAAACTATCCGTGGACGGTTGCCAACTATCCGTGGACGGTTGCAAACTATCCGTGGATGGTTGCAAACTATCCGTGGACGGTTGCAAACTATCCGTGGACGGTTACAAACTATCCGTGGATGGTTACCAACTATCCGTGGATGGTTCAGAACTATCCGTGGACGGTTACCAACTATCCGTGGACGGTTACCAACTATCCGTGGACGGTTGCAAACTATCCGTTGACGGTTACCAACTATCCGTTGATGGTTCAGAACTATCCTTGGACGGTTACCAACTATCCGTGGATGGTTACAAACTATCCTTGGGCGGTTACCAACTATCCGTGGATGGTTGCCAACTATCCGTGGACGGTTGCAAACTATCCGTAGACGGTTACAAACTATCCGTGGCCGGTTGCATTCTATCCGTTGACGGTTACCAACTATCCGTGGACGGTTGCATTGTACCCGTGGACGGTTACAAACTATCCGTGGACGGTTACCAACTATCCGTGGACAGTTGCCAACTATCCCTGGACGGTTGCAAACTACCCGTGGACGGTTACAAACTATCCGTGGACGGTTACCAACTATCCGTGGGCGGTTGCCAACTATCCGTGGACGGTTGCAAACTATTCGTGGACGGTTACAAACTATCCGTGGACGGTTACCAACTATCTGTGGACGGTTACAAACTACCCGTGGACGGTTACCAACTATCCGTGGACGGTTACAAACTATCCGTGGACGGTTGCCAACTATCCGTGGATGGTTGCAAACTATCCGTGGACGGTTGCAAACTATCCGTGGACGGTTACAAACTATCCCTGGACGGTTACCAACTATCCGTGGATGGTTGCCAACTATCCGTGGACGGTTGCAAACTATCCGTAAACGGTTACAAACTATCCGTGGCCGGTTGCATTCTACCCGTGGACGGTTACAAACTATCCGTTGACGGTTACCAACTATCCGTGGACGGTTGCATTGTACCCGTGGACGGTTACAAACTATCCGTGGACGGTTACCAACTATCCGTGGACAGTTGCCAACTATCCCTGGACGGTTGCAAACTACCCGTGGACGGTTACAAACTATCCGTGGACGGTTACCAACTATCCGTGGGCGGTTGCCAACTATCCGTGGACGGTTGCAAATTACTCCTGGACAGTTACAAACTATCCCTGGACGGTTACCAACTATCCGTGGATGGTTCAGAACTATCCTTGGACGGTTACCAACTATCCGTGGACGGTTGCCAACTATCCGTGGATGGTTGCAAACTATCCGTGGACGGTTGCAAACTATCCGTGGACGGTTACAAACTATCCGTGGACGGTTACTAACTATCCGTGGATGGTTCAGAACTATCCGTGGACGGTTACCAACTATCCGTGGACGGTTACCAACTATCCGTGGACGGTTGCCAACTATCCGTGGACGGTTGCAAACTATCCGTTGACGGTTACCAACTATCCGTTAATGGTTCAGAACTATCCTTGGACGGTTACCAACTATCCGTGGACGGTTACAAACTATCCCTGGACGGTTACCAACTATCCGTGGATGGTTGCCAACTATCCGTGGACGGTTGCAAACTATCCGTAAACGGTTACAAACTATCCGTGGCCGGTTGCATTCTACCCGTGGAAGGTTACAAACTATCCGTTGACGGTTACCAACTATCCGTGGACGGTTGCATTGTACCCGTGGACGGTTACAAACTATCCGTGGACGGTTACCAACTATCCGTGGACAGTTGCCAACTATCCCTGGACGGTTGCAAACTACCCGTGGACGGTTACAAACTATCCGTGGACGGTTACCAACTATCCGTGGGCGGTTGCCAACTATCCGTGGACGGTTGCAAGTTACTCCTGGACGGTTACCAACTATCCGTGGACGGTTACCAACTATCCGTGGATGGTTCAGAACTATCCTTGGACGGTTACCAACTATCCGTGGACGGTTGCCAACTATCCGTGGATGGTTGCAAACTATCCGTGGACGGTTGCAAACTATCCGTGGACGGTTACAAACTATCCGTGGACGGTTACTAACTATCCGTGGATGGTTCAGAACTATCCGTGGACGGTTACCAACTATCCGTGGACGGTTACCAACTATCCGTGGACGGTTGCCAACTATCCGTGGACGGTTGCAAACTATCCGTTGACGGTTACCAACTATCCGTTAATGGTTCAGAACTATCCTTGGACGGTTACCAACTATCCGTGGACGGTTACAAACTATCCCTGGACGGTTACCAACTATCCGTGGATGGTTGCCAACTATCCGTGGACGGTTGCAAACTATCCGTAAACGGTTACAAACTATCCGTGGCCGGTTGCATTCTACCCGTGGACGGTTACAAACTATCCGTTGACGGTTACCAACTATCCGTGGACGGTTGCATTGTACCCGTGGACGGTTACAAACTATCCGTGGACGGTTACCAACTATCCGTGGACAGTTGCCAACTATCCCTGGACGGTTGCAAACTACCCGTGGACGGTTACAAACTATCCGTGGACGGTTACCAACTATCCGTGGGCGGTTGCCAACTATCCGTGGACGGTTGCAAACTATTCGTGGACGGTTACAAACTATCTGTGGACGGTTACCAACTATCCGTGGACGGTTACCAACTATCCGTGGTTGGTTCAGAACTATCCGTGGACGGTTACCAACTATCCGTGGACGGTTGCCAACTATCCGTGGATGGTTGCAAACTATCTGTGGACGGTTACAAACTATCCGTGGACGGTTACCAACTATCCGTGGACAGTTGCCAACTATCCCTGGACGGTTGCAAACTACCCGTGGACGGTTACAAACTATCCGTGGACGGTTACCAACAATCCGTGGACGGTTGCCAACTATCCGTGGACGGTTGCAAACTATCCGTGGACAGTTACAAACTATCCGTGGACGGTTACCAACTATCCGTGGACGGTTACCAACTATCCGTGGATGGTTCAGAACTATCCGTGGACGGTTACCAACTATCCGTAGACGGTTACAAACTATCAGTGGACGGTTGCAAACTATCCGTGGACGAAAAACAAACTATTCATGGACGGTTACAAACTATCCGTGAACGGTTACCAACTATCCGTGGACGGTTGCCAACTATGCGTGGACGGTTGCAAACTATCCGTGGACGATTACAAACTATCCGTGGACGGTTACCAACTATCTGTGGACGGTTATCAACTATCCGTGGATGGTTCAGAACTATCCTTGGACGGTTGCCAACTATCCGTGGACGGTTACAAACTATCAGTGGACGGTTGCAAACTATCCGTGGACGGTTGCCAACTATCAGTGGTCGGTTACAAACTATCCGTGGACGGTTACCAACTATCCGTGGACGGTTACCAACTATCCGTGGATGATTCAGAACTATCCGTGGACGGTTACCAACTATCCGTAGACGGTTACAAACTATCAGTGGACGGTTGCAAACTATCCGTGGACGAAAAACAAACTATCCATGGACGGTTACCAACTATCCGTAGACGGTTGCCAACTATCCGTGGACGGTTGCAAACTATCCGTGGACGGTTACAAACTATCCGTGGACTGTTAACAAAAATCCTTGGACGGTTACCAACTATCCGTGGACGGTTACAAACTATCAGTGGACGGTTGCAAACTATCCATAGACGGTTGCCAACTATCCGTGTACGGTTACCAACTATCCGTGGACGGTTACCAACTATCCCTGGACGGTTACAAACTATCAGTGGACGGTTGCAAACTATCCGTGGACGGTTACAAACTATCCGTGGACGGTTGCAAACTATCAGTGGACGAAAAACAAACTATCCATGGACGGTTACCAACTATCCGTAGACGGTTGCCAACTATCCGTGGAGGGTTGCAAACTATCCGTGGACGGTTACAAACTATCCATGGACTGTTAACAAAAATCCTTGGACGGTTACCAACTATCCGTGGACGGTTACAAACTATCAGTGGACGGTTGCAAACTATCCGTGGACGGTTACAAACTATCAGTGGACGGTTGCAAACTATCCGTGGACGGTTGCCAACTATCCGTGGACGGTTGCAAACTATCCGTGGACAGTTACAAACTATCCGTGGACAGTTACAAACTATCCATGGACGGTTACCAACTATCCGTAGACGGTTGCCAACTATCCGTGGACGGTTGCAAACTATCTGTGGACGGTTGTAAACTATCCGTGGACGGTTACCAACTATCCGTGGACGGTTACCAACTATCCGTGGATGGTTCAGAACTATCCGTGGACGGTTACCAACTATCCGTGGACAGTTACAAACTATCCGTGGACGGTTGCAAACTATCCGTGGACGGTTACAAACTATCCGTGGACGGTTACCAACTATCCGTGGACGGTTGCCAAATATCCGTGGACGGTTGCAAACTATCCGTGGACGGTTACAAACTATCCGTGGACGGTTACCAACTATCTGTGGACGGTTACCAACTATCCGTGGATGGTTCAGAACTATCCTTGGACGGTTACCAACTATCCGTGGACGGTTACAAACTATCAGTGGACGGTTGCAAACTATCCGTGGACGGTTGCCAACTATCCGTGGCTGGTTGCAAACGATCCGTGGACGGTTACAAACTATCTGTGTTTCAATTTAGTTCATTATATATATTCTATTTTTTTCATATCAATTCATTATATATATTCTTTTTTTTTCATTTTAGTTCATTATATATATTCTTTTTTTTTCATTTTAGTTCATTATATATATTCGTTTTTTTTCATTTTAGTTCACTATATATATTCTGTTTTTTTCCTTTTAGTTCATTATATATATTCTATTTTTTTCATTTTTGTTTATTATATATATTCTTTTTTTTTCAATTTAATTCATTATATATATTCTATTTTTTTATTTTAGTTCATTATATATTTTCTATTTTTTTCATTTTAGTTCATTTGATATTTTCTATTTTTTTCATTTTAGTTCATTATATATATTCTATTTTTTTCATTTTAGTTCATTTTATATATTCTTTTTTTTCATTTTATTTCATTATATATATTCTATTTTTTTCATTTTAATTCATTATATATATTCTATTTTTTTCATTTTAGTTCATTATCTATATTCTTTTTTTTATTTTAGTTCATTATATATATTCTATTTTTTTCATTTTAATTAATTATATATATTCTATTTTTTTCATTTTAGTTCATTATATATTTTTTTTTCATTTTAGTTCATTATATATATTCTATTTTTTTCCTTTTAGTTCATTATATGTATTCTATTTTTTTCATTTTTGTTCATTATATATATTCTTTTTTTTTCATTTTAGTTCATGATATATTTTCTATTTTTTTCATTTTAGTTCATTATATATATTCTATTTTTTTCATTTTAGTTCATTATATATTTTCTATTTTTTTCATTTTAGTTCATTATATATATTCTTTTTTTTTCCTTTTAGATCATTATATATATTCTTTTTTTTTCATTTTTGTTCATTATATATATTCTTTTTTTCATTTTAGTTCATGATATATTTTCTATTTTTTTCATTTTAGTTCATTATATATATTCTTTTTTTTTCATTTTAGTTCATTATATATATTCTATTTCTTTCATTTTAGTTCATTATATATATTCTTTTTTTTATTTTAGTTCATTATATATATTCGATTTTTTCATTTTATTTCATTTTATATATTTTTTTTTATTATAGTTCATTATATATATTCTTTTTTTTTCATTTTAGTTCATTATATATATTCTTTTTTTTTATTTTAGTTCATTATATCTATTCTTTTAATTTAATTTTAATTCATTATATATACTTTTTTTTTTCATTTAAGTTCATTTTATATATTCTTTTTTTTTATTTTAGTTCATCTTATATATTCTTTTTTTTTCATTTTAGTTCACTATATATATTCTATTTTTTTCCTTTTAGTTCATTATATATATTCTATTTTTTTCATTTTAGTTCATTATATATATTCTTCTTTTTTCATTTTAGTTCATTATATATATTCTTTTTTTTATTTCAGTTCATTATATCTATTCTTTTTTTTTCATTTTAATTCATTATATATATTCTAATTTTTTCATTTTAGTTCATTATATATATTCTTTTTTTTTCATTTTAGTTCATTATATATATCCTTTTTTTCATTTTAGTTCATTATATATATTCTATTTTTTTCATTTTCGTTCATTTTGTATATTCTTTTTTTTTATTTTAGTTCATTATATATATTCTTTTTTTTATTTTAGTTCATTATATATATTCGATTTTTTCGTTTTATTTCATTTTATATATTTTTTTTTTATTTTAGTTCATTATATATATTCTTTTTTTTTCATTTTAGTTCACTATATATATTCTATTTTTTTCCTTTTAGTTCATTATATATATTCTATTTTTTTCATTTTTGTTTATTATATATATTCTTTTTTTTTCAATTTAATTCATTATATATATTCTATTTTTTTATTTTAGTTCATTATATATGTTCTATTTTTTTCATTTTAGTTCATTAGATATTTTCTATTTTTTTCATTTTAGTTCATTATATATATTCTATTTTTTTCATTTTAGTTCATTTTATATATTCTTTTTTTTTCATTTTAGTTCATTATATATATTCTATTTTTTTCATTTTAGTTCATTATATATATTCTATTTTTTTTCATTTTAGTTCATTATATATATTCTATTTTTTTCATTTTAGTTCATTATATATATTCTTTTTTTTATTTTAATTCATTATATATATTCTTTTTTTTCATTTTAATTCATTATATATATTCTATTTTTTTCATTTTAGTTCATTATATATATTCTATTTTTTTCATTGTAGTTCATTATATATATTCTATTTTTTTCACTTTAGTTCATTATATATATTCTTTTTTTTTATTTTAGTTCATTATATATATTCTATTTTTTTCATTTTAGTTCATTATATAGATTCTTTTTTTTTCATTTTAGTTCATTATCTATATTCTTTTTTTTATTTTAGTTCATTATATATATGCTATTTTTTTCATTTTAATTCATTATATATATTCTAATTTTCTCATCTTAGTTCATTATATATATTCTAATTTTTTCATTTTAGTTCATTTTATATATTCTATTTTTTTCATTTTTGTTCATTTTGTATATTCTTTTTTTTATTTTAGCTCATTATATATATTCTTTTTTTTTCATTTTAGTTCATTATATATATTCTTTTTTTTTCATTTTAGTTCACTATATATATTCTATTTTTTATTTTAGTTCATTATATATATGCTATTTTTTTCATTTTAATTCATTATATATATTAAAATTTTCTCATCTTAGTTCATTATATATATTCTAATTTTTTCATTTTAGTTCATTTTATATATTCTATTTTTTTCATTTTTGATCATTTTGTATATTCTTTTTTTTATTTTAGCTCATTATATATATACTTTTTTTTTCATTTTAGTTCATTATATATATTCTTTTTTTTTCATTTTAGTTCACTATATATATTCTATTTTTTTCCTTTTCGTTCATTATATATATTCTTTTTTTTTCATTTTTGTTCATTTTGTATATTCTTTTTTTATTTTAGCTCATTATATAAATTCTATTTTTTTCATTTTAATTCATTATATATATTCAATTTTTTTCATTTTAGTTCATTATATATTTTATATTTTTTTCATTTTAGATCATTATATATATTCTATTTTTTTCATTTTAGTTCATTATATATTTTCTTTTTTTTCATTTTAGTTCATTATATATATTCTAATTTTTTCATTTTAGTTCATTATATATATTCTAATTTTTTCATTTTAGTTCATTATATATATTCTATTTTTTCCATTTTAGTTCATTATATATATTCTATTTTTTTCATTTTAGTTCATTATATATATTCTTTTTTTTTATTTTAGTTCATTATATATATTCTTTTTTTTTCATTTTAATTCATTTTATATATTCTATTTTTTTCATTTTAGTTCATTATATATATTCTTTTTTTTTCATTTTAGTTCATTATATATATTCTTTCTTTTTCATTTTAGTTCACTATATATATTCTATTTTTTTCCTTTTAGTTCATTATATATATTCTATTTTTTTCATTTTTGTTCATTTTGTATATTCTTTTTTTTATTTTAGCTCATTATAGATATTCTTTTTTTTTCATTTTAGTTCATTATATATATTCTTTTTTTTTCATTTTAGTTCACTATATATATTCTAATTTTTTCCTTTTAGTTCATTATATATATTCTTTTTTTTTCATTTTTGTTCATTTTGTATATTCTTTTTTTTATTTTAGCTCATTATATAAATTCTATTTTTTTCATTTTAATTCATTATATATATTCTATTTTTTTCATTTTAGTTCATTATATATTTTCTATTTTTTTCATTTTAGATCATTATATATATTCTATTTTTTTTATTTTAGTTCATTATATATTTTCTATTTTTTTCATTTTAGTTCATTATATATATTCTATTTTTTTCATTTTAGTTCATTATATATATTCTATTTTTTTCATTGTAGTTCATTATATATATTCTATTTTTTTCATTTTAGTTCATTATATATATTCTTTTTTTTTATTTTAGTTCATTATATATATTCTATTTTTTTCATTTTAGATCATTATATATATTCTATTTTTTTTATTTTAGTTCATTATATATTTTCTATTTTTTTCATTTTAGTTCATTATATATATTCTATTTATTTCATTTTAGTTCATTATATATATTCTATTTTTTTCATTGTAGTTCATTATATATATTCTATTTTTTTCCTTTTAGTTCATTATATATATTCTTTTTTTTTATTTTAGTTCATTATATATATTCTTTTTTTTTCATTTTAGTTCATTATATATATTCTATTTTTTTCATTTTAGTTCATTATATATATTCTATTTTTTTCATTTTAGTTCATTATATATATTCTATTTTTTTCATTTTAGTTCATTATATATATTCTTTTTCTTATTTTAGTTCATTATATATATTCTATTTTTTCATTTTAATTCATTATATATATTCTATTTTTTTTCATTTTAGTTCATTATATATATTCTTTTTTTATTTTAGTTCATTATATATATTCTATTTTTTTCATTTTAATTCATTATATATATTCTATTTTTTTCATTTTAGTTCATTATATATATTCTATTTTTTTCATTTCATTTCATTTTATATATTCTCTTTTTTTATTTTAGTTCACTATAGATATTCTTTTTTTCATTTTATTTCATTTTATATATTCTCTTTTTTTATTTTAGTTCATTATATATATTCTATTTTTTTATTTTAGTTCATTATATATATTCTATTTTTTTCATTTTAGTTCATAATATCTATTCTTTTTTTTTCATTTTAGTTCATTATATCTATTCTTTTTTTTTCATTTTAATTCATTATATATATTCTTTTTTTTTCATTTTAGTTCATTATATATAGTCTATTTATTTCATTTTAGTTCATTATATATTTTCTATTTTTTTCATTTTAGTTCATTATATATATTCTATTTTTTTCATTTTAGTTCATTATATATATTCTATTTTTTTCATTTTAGTTCATTATATATATTCTTTTTTTTTCATTTTAGTTCATTATATATATTCTATTTTTTTCATTTTAGTTCATTATATATATTCTATTTTTTTCATTTTAGTTCATTATACAAATTCTCTTTTTTTCATTTTAATTCATTATATATATTCTATTTTTTTCATTTTAGTTCATTATATATATTCTTTTTTTTCATTTTAGTTCATTATATATATTCTATTTTTTTCATTTTATTTCATTATATATATTCTATTTTTTTCATTTTATTTCATTATATATATTCTATTTTTTTCATTTTGGTTCATTATATATTTTCTATTTTTTTCATTTTAGTTCATTATATATAATCTATTTTTTTCATTTTAGTTCATTATATATATTCTTTTTTTTCATTTTAGTCCATTATATATATTCTATTTTTTTCATTTTGGTTCATTATATATTTTCTATTTTTTTCATTTTAGTTCATTATATATAATCTATTTTTTTCATTTTAGTTCATTATATATATTCTTTTTTTTCATTTCAGTCCATTATATATATTCTATTTTTTTCATTTCAGTTCATTATATATATTCTATTTTTTTCATTTTATTTCAATATATATGTTCTATTTTTTTCATTTTAGTTCATTGTATATATTCTTTTTTTTCATTTTAGTTCATTTTATATATTCTTTTTTTCATTTTAGTTCAATATATATAATCTTTTTTTTATTTTAGTTCATTATATCTATTCTTTTTTTTCATTTTAATTCATTATATATATATTTTTTTTTTCATTTTAGTTCATTAAATATATTCTTTTTTTTTCATTTTAGTTCATTATATATATTCTTTTTTTTTCATTTTAGTTCACTATATATATTCTATTTTTTTCCTTTTAGTTCATTATATATATTCTATTTTTTTCATTTTTGTTCATTTTGTATATTTTTTTTTTTTTTTTAGTTCATTATATAAATTCTATTTTTTTCATTTTAATTCATTATAGATATTCTATTTTTTTCATTTTAGTTCATTATATATTTTCTATTTTTTTCATTTTAGTTCATTATATATTCTATTTTTTTCATTTTAGTTCATTATATATATTCTATTTTTTTCATTTTAGTTCATTATATATATTCTATTTTTTTCATTTTAGTTCATTATATATATTCTATTTTTTTCATTTAAGTTCATTATATATATTCTATTTTTTTCATTTTAGTTCATTATATATATTCTTTTTTTTTCATTTTAGTTCATTATCTATATTCTTGTTTTTATTTTAGTTCATTATATATATTCTATTTTTTTCATTTTAATTCATTATATATATTCTATTTTTTTCATTTTAGTTCATTATATATTTTCTTTTTTTTTCATTTTAGTTCATTATATATATTCTTTTTTTTTCATTTTAGTTCATTATATATATTCTTTCTTTTTCATTTTAATTCATTATATATATTCTAATTTTTTCATTTTAGTTTATATTATCTATTCTAATTTTCTCATCTTAGTTCATTATATATATTCTAATTTTTTCATTTTAGTTCATTTTATATATTCTATTTTTTTCATTTTTGTTCATTTTGTATATTCTTTTTTTTTTTTAGCTCATTATATATATTCTTTTTTTTTCATTTTAGTTCATTATATATTTTCTTTTTTTTTCATTTTAGTTCACTATATATATTCTATTTTTTTCCTTTTAGTTCATTATATATATTCTTTTTTTTTCATTTTTGTTCATTTTGTATATTC
Organism: Rhopilema esculentum; assembly: GCF_057945365.1. Taxonomy (NCBI): domain Eukaryota; kingdom Metazoa; phylum Cnidaria; class Scyphozoa; order Rhizostomeae; family Rhizostomatidae; genus Rhopilema; species Rhopilema esculentum. The sequence continues at coordinate 39,700 of NW_028300833.1, forward strand.
TTTTTTTATTTTAGCTCATTATATAAATTCTATTTTTTTCATTTTAATTCATTATATATATTCTATTTTTTTCATTTTAGTTCATTATATATTTTATATTTTTTTCATTTTAGATCATTATATATATTCTTTGAAAAAAGCAAACATTTTACAACATACTTAAAGCTTTTTCGTCTGACACTCCTCAGAGCATAAAACGTCAGAATAGGTTCCGAAAAACATGTTTGAAAAATATATACCCAGTTGTGGATCGAAATAGGCCAATCAGAAAAACGCAAGCACAAGACCGGTATCGTTGACCAATCAGTGCCGCGAGCCTAAAGAAAAATCTCGAATCTGATCTCGAATCTCGAATCGAATATGATCTGCTCGAAATCTAAACTGCACGCTGAACTGGAAAAACTCAAAACGATCTTCTTGGACAACGGCTATCCTGAAGACGTCATTTTATCTTATACTAAGGAGAAGATCGCAAGTTTTTCGGCTGTTCAAAAGTTTGGTCCGCAAAAGTGCCCAGTTTATTTGAAACTACCATGGATTGGTAACACTTCCTTGCGATTCGAGAGTCAGATTAGGCAAGCCATAACCAATTGTTTCTTTGCTGTCAATCCTCGGATTGTTTACAGCACTAGGAGAGCCCTTCCATCCATTCAAAAGGATTGCGTCCCTACCAACCAAAAAAGTTCCGTCATTTATGAATTTACGTGCCAGTGTGATTCTGGCTACGTAGGGCGCACAACCCAAAGATTGGGGGATAGGATAAAACAGCATGTTCCTTCCAACATACGAAACAAAACTGCCCCTCAAAGAGAACAGCCTCCTCGATCTTGTAGGTCGAGAAACACTGTTAAAACAAGTGATTCTGCCATTGGTCAACATCTTTTGGACAACCCAGATTGTGCAAAACTCTATAATGACGACATGTTTCGGATAATTGGCAGAGCCCGGTCGTCCTTCCATCTAGCAGTTTTGGAGTCAATCTACATAAAAACGAAAAAGCCGCCATTGTGTAGACAAAAGGAGTTCGTTTTCTCTCTTGGACTCCATTGGTAATTTTTCTTTAGGCTCGCGGCACTGATTGGTCAACTATACCGGTCTTGTGCTTGCGTTTTTCTGATTGGCCTATTTCGATCCACAACTGGGTATATATTTTTCAAACATGTTTTTCGGAACCTATTCTGACGTTTTATGCTCTGAGGAGTGTCAGACGAAAAAGCTTTAAGTATGTTGTAAAATGTTTGCTTTTTTCAAAGCCATTTTCAAATTCTGTACCGCAAAAAAACTGTTCACATTTTTCAAGCAGAGGTACACTAAACAGGAGATTGAGGATCTCAACCAACTGGTGAAGTTAAGAGGTAAGCTGAGGACGGCCAGGTTCTCTTTATCATTTCTCAATTTATGTTTGACTAACCGAGTTGTGCCAAAATTTATCACCGCTCGTATTTCCAAGTCTGGTGTTAGACAAAGTCCAACCATTGAGCGCGCTTTTCTCCATGATGAGATTCAGAAAAGAAAAACCAATGTTCTGAACTTAAAATGCCTGTATACACGCCAATGGTCTAAAACGCGTCCATTTCTTTCATTCCTTGACAATTTTCGACTTTGCCGCTACATTTCTGAAATTGACCAGCGGACACTAAAACATACCACGGAAAAACACAATAGGAATATTGGCTTGCTAGTAAGGAAACGTTTCGGTGGCATGTTGAGCGACACCAAAAAACATATTTTTAATTTCTCGGATTATTCTCTCTCTGATACTGAAACATTTGTCTTAGGTAATGGACTTGAATTTTGTATCCCACCCCTAACTATCAACAGAGAGGAACTCTTTGCTGAATTCGAAATTTTACACGCTCAACTTGCTAAGCACGAGATTTCTAACCCTTTGGAGTTTAACAAATTACGAGCACGACTAAGCGATTTGGCGTACGCTTACAGCGGCTCTCCCATCGACCACTCAGATTTTCTATTGCATAGAGAACATTTCCAAGCACTAAAATCTCTACGGGCTAACAATGACATCTTTATTACAAAACCTGATAAAGGGTCTGGAGTGGTCATTTTAAACAAAAAGGACTACATCAATAAAATGGAGGTAATTCTCCACGACAAAGAAAAATTTGCTAAATTGGGTGATGTCGAAACACATGACAAAACGGCCAAACTAGAGCGGAAACTCCAAAAACGTTTGTTGGAACTGGTCAACTCAAAAATGTTGGCTACAGAAATTTATGATAGGATAAGACCCACGGGCTCTCAACGACCACAAATGTATGGCCTCCCTAAAATACACAAGCCGAACGTCCCACTTAGACCTATCTTGTCTATGATTGGCTCAGCACAACACGAACTGGCTAAGTGGCTTTCTGAAGTTTTGGACCCTGTTCTTCAAAAATATTCAAAACATTGCATCAAGGATTCTTTTACGTTCGCTGAGTTCATGCAAAACTTGAACATCGAAAACGAAACATCTTTCATGTGTTCTTTTGACATTAGTAGTCTTTTCACAAATGTTCCTTTGAGTGAGACCATCAAAATATGTGCCGACGCTTTGTACCGGAGCGAGCTTAATAGCCCACCATTCCCAGAGGAAGTATTCATTGAACTGATGGAAACTGCAACACGTTCAGTTGAATTCAGTTTTAACAATGAAATGTACCAACAAAAGGATGGTGTCGCTATGGGTAGCCCTCTGGGACCTGCCTTGGCCAATATCTTTGTTGGCTTTCATGAAGAGCGTTTGTTCGACTACGACCAAAAGCCAGGTGTCTATTTTCGGTATGTGGATGACACATATACCATTTTCAAAACAGAGGCTGAGTGTGATATTTTTCTAAAACACCTAAATAGCCTACACCCAGCCCTCCAGTTTACGTTTGAAAAGGAAGAAAATGATTCCTTACCATTTTTAGATGTTTTGGTCGAAAAGTCTAACACTGGATTTCTTACCAGTGTATATCGCAAGCCTACTTTTACCGGTCAGTACATACGCTGGAATTCATTGTGCCCAAAACAACGCAAAGTCAACCTTGTCAAAACATTAGTACATAGGGCACTTATGATCTGCTCGAAATCTAAACTGCACGCTGAACTGGAAAAACTCAAAACGATCTTCTTGGACAACGGCTATCCTGAAGACGTCATTTTATCATATACTAAGGAGAAGATCGCAAGTTTTTCGGCTGTTCAAAAGTTTGGTCCGCAAAAGTGCCCAGTTTATTTGAAACTACCATGGATTGGTAACACTTCCTTGCGATTCGAGAGTCAGATTAGGCAAGCCATAACCAATTGTTTCTTTGCTGTCAATCCTCGGATTGTTTACAGCACTAGGAGAGCCCTTCCATCCATTCAAAAGGATTGCGTCCCTACCAACCAAAAAAGTTCCGTCATTTATGAATTTACGTGCCAGTGTGATTCTGGCTACGTAGGGCGCACAACCCAAAGATTGGGGGATAGGATAAAACAGCATGTTCCTTCCAACATACGAAACAAAACTGCCCCTCAAAGAGAACAGCCTCCTCGATCTTGTAGGTCGAGAAACACTGTTAAAACAAGTGATTCTGCCATTGGTCAACATCTTTTGGACAACCCAGATTGTGCAAAACTCTATAATGACGACATGTTTCGGATAATTGGCAGAGCCCGGTCGTCCTTCCATCTAGCAGTTTTGGAGTCAATCTACATAAAAACGAAAAAGCCGCCATTGTGTAGACAAAAGGAGTTCGTTTTCTCTCTTGGACTCCATTGGTAATTTTTCTTTAGGCTCGCGGCACTGATTGGTCAACTATACCGGTCTTGTGCTTGCGTTTTTCTGATTGGCCTATTTCGATCCACAACTGGGTATATATTTTTCAAACATGTTTTTCGGAACCTATTCTGACGTTTTATGCTCTGAGGAGTGTCAGACGAAAAAGCTTTAAGTATGTTGTAAAATGTTTGCTTTTTTCAAAGCCATTTTCAAATTCTGTACCGCAAAAAAACTATATATATTCTATTTTTTTCATTTTAGTTCATTATATATTTTCTTTTTTTTTCATTTTAGTTCATTATATATATTCTAATTTTTTCATTTTAGTTGATTATAGATATTCTAATTTTTTCATTTTAGTTCATTATATATATTCTATTTTTTTCATTTTAGTTCATTATATATATTCTATCTTTTTCATTTTAGTTCATTATATATATTCTTTTTTTTTATTTTAGTTCATTATATATATTCTTTTTTTTTCATTTTAATTCATTTTATATATTCTATTTTTTTCATTTTAGTTCATTATATATATTCTTTTTTTTTCATTTTAGTTCATTATATATATTCTTTCTTTTTCATTTTAGTTCACTATATATATTCTATTTTTTTCATTTTAATTCATTATATATATTCTTTTTTTTTCATTTTAGTTCATTATCTATATTCTTTTTTTTATTTTAGTTCATTATATATATGCTATTTTTTTCATTTTAATTCATTATATATATTCTAATTTTCTCATCTTAGTTCATTATATATATTCTAATTTTTTCATTTTAGTTCATTTTATATATTCTATTTTTTTCATTTTTGTTCATTTTGTATATTCTTTTTTTTATTTTAGCTCATTATATATATTCTTTTTTTTTCATTTTAGTTCATTATATATATTCTTTTTTTTTCATTTTAGTTCACTATATATATTCTATTTTTTATTTTAGTTCATTATATATATGCTATTTTTTTCATTTTAATTCATTATATATATTCTAATTTTCTCATCTTAGTTCATTATATATATTCTAATTTTTTCATTTTAGTTCATTTTATATATTCTATTTTTTTCATTTTTGTTCATTTTGTATATTCTTTTTTTTATTTTAGCTCATTATATATATTCTTTTTTTTTCATTTTAGTTCATTATATATATTCTTTTTTTTTCATTTTAGTTCACTATATATATTCTATTTTTTATTTTAGTTCATTATATATATGCTATTTTTTTCATTTTAATTCATTATATATATTAAAATTTTCTCATCTTAGTTCATTATATATATTCTAATTTTTTCATTTTAGTTCATTTTATATATTCTATTTTTTTCATTTTTGTTCATTTTGTATATTCTTTTTTTTATTTTAGCTCATTATCTATATTCTTTTTTTTCATTTTAGTTCATTATATATATTCTTTTTTTTTCATTTTAGTTCACTATATATATTCTATTTTTTTCCTTTTAGTTCATTATATATATTCTTTTTTTTTTCATTTTTGTTCATTTTGTATATTCTTTTTTTTATTTTAGCTCATTATATAAATTCTATTTTTTTCATTTTAATTCATTATATATATTCTATTTTTTTCATTTTAGCTCATTATATATTTTATATTTTTTTCATTTTAGATCATTATATATATTCTATTTTCTTCATTTTAGTTCATTATATATTTTCTTTTTTTTCATTTTAGTTCATTATATATATTCTATTTTTTTCATTTTAGTTCATTATATATATTCTTTTTTTTATTTTAGTTCATTATATATATTCTTTTTTTTTCATTTTAATTCATTTTATATATTCTATTTTTTTCATTTTAGTTCATTATATATATTCTTTTTTTTTCATTTTAGTTCATTATATATATTCTTTCTTTTTCATTTTAGTTCACTATATATATTCTATTTTTTTCCTTTTAGTTCATTATATATATTCTATTTTTTTCATTTTTGTTCATTTTGTATATTCTTTTTTTTATTTTAGCTCATTATAGATATTCTTTTTTTTTCATTTTAGTTCATTATATATATTCTTTTTTTTTCATTTTAGTTCACTATATATATTCTATTTTTTTCCTTTTAGTTCATTATATATATTCTTTTTTTTTCATTTTTGTTCATTTTGTATATTCTTTTTTTTATTTTAGCTCATTATATAAATTTTATTTTTTTTCATTTTAATTCATTATATATATTCTATTTTTTTCATTTTAGTTCATTATATATTTTCTATTTTTTTCATTTTAGATCATTATATATATTCTATTTTTTTTATTTTAGTTCATTATATATTTTCTATTTTTTTCATTTTAGTTCATTATATATATTCAATTTTTTTCATTTTAGTTCATTATATATATTCTATTTTTTTCATTGTAGTTCATTATATATATTCTATTTTTTTCATTTTAGTTCATTATATATATTCTTTTTTTTTATTTTAGTTCATTATATATATTCTATTTTTTTCATTTTAGATCATTATATATATTCTATTTTTTTTATTTTAGTTCATTATATATTTTCTATTTTTTTCATTTTAGTTCATTATATATATTCTATTTTTTTCATTTTAGTTCATTATATATATTCTATTTTTTTCATTTAAGTTCATTATATATAATCTATTTTTTTCATTTTAGTTCATCATATATATTCTATTTTTTTCATTTTAGTTCATTATATATTTTCTTTTTTTCTCATTTTAGTTCATTATATATATTCTATTTTTTTTCATTTTAGTTCATTATATATATTCTTTTTTTATTTTAGTTCATTATATATATTCTATTTTTTTCATTTTAATTCATTATATATATTCTATTTTTTTCATTTTAGTTCATTATATATATTCTATTTTTTTCATTTCATTTCATTTTATATATTCTCTTTTTTTATTTTAGTTCACTATATATATTCTTTTTTTTCATTTTATTTCATTTTATATATTCTCTTTTTTTATTTTAGTTCATTATATATATTCTATTTTTTTATTTTAGTTCATTATATATATTCTATTTTTTTCATTTTAGTTCATAATATCTATTCTTTTTTTTTCATTTTAGTTCATTATATCTATTCTTTTTTTTTCATTTTAATTCATTATATATATTCTTTTTTTTTCATTTTAGTTCATTATATATAGTCTATTTATTTCATTTTAGTTCATTATATATTTTCTATTTTTTTCATTTTAGTTCATTATATATATTCTATTTTTTTCATTTTAGTTCATTATATATATTCTATTTTTTTCATTTTAGTTCATTATATATATTCTTTTTTTTTATTTTAGTTCATTATATATATTCTATTTTTTTCATTTTAGTTCATTATATATATTCTATTTTTTTCATTTTAGTTCATTATACAAATTCTCTTTTTTTCATTTTAATTCATTATATATATTCTATTTTTTTCATTTTAGTTCATTATATATATTCTTTTTTTTTCATTTTAGTTCATTATATATATTCTATTTTTTTCATTTTATTTCATTATATATATTCTATTTTTTTCATTTTATTTCATTATATATATTCTATTTTTTTCATTTTGGTTCATTATATATATTCTATTTTTTTCCTTTTAGTTCATTATATATATTCTATTTTTTTCATTTTTGTTCATTTTGTATATTCTTTTTTTTATTTTAGCTCATTATAGATATTCTTTTTTTTTCATTTTAGTTCATTATATATATTCTTTTTTTTTCATTTTAGTTCACTATATATATTCTATTTTTTTCCTTTTAGTTCATTATATATATTCTTTTTTTTTCATTTTTGTTCATTTTGTATATTCTTTTTTTTATTTTAGCTCATTATATAAATTCTATTTTTTTTCATTTTAATTCATTATATATATTCTATTTTTTTCATTTTAGTTCATTATATATTTTCTATTTTTTTCATTTTAGATCATTATATATATTCTATTTTTTTTATTTTAGTTCATTATATATTTTCTATTTTTTTCATTTTAGTTCATTATATATATTCAATTTTTTTCATTTTAGTTCATTATATATATTCTATTTTTTTCATTGTAGTTCATTATATATATTCTATTTTTTTCATTTTAGTTCATTATATATATTCTTTTTTTTTATTTTAGTTCATTATATATATTCTATTTTTTTCATTTTAGATCATTATATATATTCTATTTTTTTCATTTAAGTTCATTATATATAATCTATTTTTTTCATTTTAGTTCATCATATATATTCTATTTTTTTCATTTTAGTTCATTATATATTTTCTTTTTTTCTCATTTTAGTTCATTATATATATTCTATTTTTTTTCATTTTAGTTCATTATATATATTCTTTTTTTATTTTAGTTCATTATATATATTCTATTTTTTTCATTTTAATTCATTATATATATTCTATTTTTTTCATTTTAGTTCATTATATATATTCTATTTTTTTCATTTCATTTCATTTTATATATTCTATTTTTTTCAATTTAGTTCACTATATATATTCTTTTTTTTCATTTTATTTCATTTTATATATTCTCTTTTTTTATTTTAGTTCATTATATATATTCTATTTTTTTATTTTAGTTCATTATATATATTCTATTTTTTTCATTTTAGTTCATAATATCTATTCTTTTTTTTTCATTTTAGTTCATTATATCTATTCTTTTTTTTTCATTTTAATTCATTATATATATTCTTTTTTTTTCATTTTAGTTCATTATATATAGTCTATTTATTTCATTTTAGTTCATTATATATTTTCTATTTTTTTCATTTTAGTTCATTATATATATTCTATTTTTTTCATTTTAGTTCATTATATATATTCTATTTTTTTCATTTTAGTTCATTATATATATTCTTTTTTTTTATTTTAGTTCATTATATATATTCTATTTTTTTCATTTTAGTTCATTATATATATTCTATTTTTTTCATTTTAGTTCATTATACAAATTCTCTTTTTTTCATTTTAATTCATTATATATATTCTATTTTTTTCATTTTAGTTCATTATATATATTCTTTTTTTTTCATTTTAGTTCATTATATATATTCTATTTTTTTCATTTTATTTCATTATATATATTCTATTTTTTTCATTTTATTTCATTATATATATTCTATTTTTTTCATTTTGGTTCATTATATATTTTCTATTTTTTTCATTTTAGTTCATTATATATATTCTATTTTTTTCATTTTAATTCATTATATATATTCTATTTTTTTCATTTTAGTTCATTATATATTTTCTATTTTTTTCATTTTAGATCATTATATATATTCTATTTTTTTTATTTTAGTTCATTATATATTTTCTATTTTTTTCATTTTAGTTCATTATATATATTCAATTTTTTTCATTTTAGTTCATTATATATATTCTATTTTTTTCATTGTAGTTCATTATATATATTCTATTTTTTTCATTTTAGTTCATTATATATATTCTTTTTTTTTATTTTAGTTCATTATATATATTCTATTTTTTTCATTTTAGATCATTATATATATTCTATTTTTTTTATTTTAGTTCATTATATATTTTCTATTTTTTTCATTTTAGTTCATTATATATATTCTATTTTTTTCATTTTAGTTCATTATATATATTCTATTTTTTTCATTTAAGTTCATTATATATAATCTATTTTTTTCATTTTAGTTCATCATATATATTCTATTTTTTTCATTTTAGTTCATTATATATTTTCTTTTTTTCTCATTTTAGTTCATTATATATATTCTATTTTTTTTCATTTTAGTTCATTATATATATTCTTTTTTTATTTTAGTTCATTATATATATTCTATTTTTTTCATTTTAATTCATTATATATATTCTATTTTTTTCATTTTAGTTCATTATATATATTCTATTTTTTTCATTTCATTTCATTTTATATATTCTCTTTTTTTATTTTAGTTCACTATATATATTCTTTTTTTTCATTTTATTTCATTTTATATATTCTCTTTTTTTATTTTAGTTCATTATATATATTCTATTTTTTTATTTTAGTTCATTATATATATTCTATTTTTTTCATTTTAGTTCATAATATCTATTCTTTTTTTTCATTTTAGTTCATTATATCTATTCTTTTTTTTTCATTTTAATTCATTATATATATTCTTTTTTTTTCATTTTAGTTCATTATATATAGTCTATTTATTTCATTTTAGTTCATTATATATTTTCTATTTTTTTCATTTTAGTTCATTATATATATTCTATTTTTTTCATTTTAGTTCATTATATATATTCTATTTTTTTCATTTTAGTTCATTATATATATTCTTTTTTTTTATTTTAGTTCATTATATATATTCTATTTTTTTCATTTTAGTTCATTATATATATTCTATTTTTTTCATTTTAGTTCATTATACAAATTCTCTTTTTTTCATTTTAATTCATTATATATATTCTATTTTTTTCATTTTAGTTCATTATATATATTCTTTTTTTTTCATTTTAGTTCATTATATATATTCTATTTTTTTCATTTTATTTCATTATATATATTCTATTTTTTTCATTTTATTTCATTATATATATTCTTTTTTTTTCATTTTGGTTCATTATATATATTCTATTTTTTTTATTTTAGTTCATTATATATTTTCTATTTTTTTCATTTTAGTTCATTATATATATTCTATTTTTTTCATTTTAGTTCATTATATATATTCTATTTTTTTCATTGTAGTTCATTATATATATTCTATTTTTTTCATTTTAGTTCATTATATATATTCTTTTTTTTATTTTAGCTCATTATATAAATTCTATTTTTTTCATTTTAATTCATTATATATATTCTATTTTTTTCATTTTAGTTCATTATATATTTTCTATTTTTTTCATTTTAGATCATTATATATATTCTATTGTTTTTTATTTAGTTCATTATATATTTTCTATTTTTTTCATTTTAGTTCATTATATATATTCTATTTTTTTCATTTTAGTTCATTATATATATTCTATTTTTTTCATTGTAGTTCATTATATATATTCTATTTTTTTCATTTTAGTTCATTATATATATTCTTTTTTTTTATTTTAGTTCATTATATATATTCTATTGTTTTCATTTTAGATCATTATATATATTCTATTTTTTTTATTTTAGTTCATTATATATTTTCTATTTTTTTCATTTTAGTTCATTATATATATTCTATTTTTTTCATTTTAGTTCATTATATATATTCTATTTTTTTCATTTAAGTTCATTATATATAATCTATTTTTTTCATTTTAGTTCATCATATATATTCTATTTTTTTCATTTTAGTTCATTATATATTTTCTTTTTTTTTCATTTTAGTTCATTATATATATTCTATTTTTTTTCATTTTAGTTCATTATATATATTCTTTTTTTATTTTAGTTCATTATATATATTCTATTTTTTTCATTTTTATTCATTATATATATTCTATTTTTTTCATTTTAGTTCATTATATATATTCTATTTTTTTCATTTCATTTCATTTTATATATTCTCTTTTTTTATTTTAGTTCACTATATATATTCTTTTTTTTCATTTTATTTCATTTTATATATTCTCTTTTTTTATTTTAGTTCATTATATATATTCTATTTTTTTATTTTAGTTCATTATATATATTCTATTTTTTTCATTTTAGTTCATAATATCTATTCTTTTTTTTTCATTTTAGTTCATTATATCTATTCTTTTTTTTTCATTTTAATTCATTATATATATTCTTTTTTTTTCATTTTAGTTCATTATATATAGTCTATTTATTTCATTTTAGTTCATTATATATTTTCTATTTTTTTCATTTTAGTTCATTATATATATTCTATTTTTTTCATTTTAGTTCATTATATATATTCTATTTTTTTCATTTTAGTTCATTATATATATTCTTTTTTTTTTATTTTAGTTCATTATATATATTCTATTTTTTTCATTTTAGTTCATTATATATATTCTATTTTTTTCATTTTAGTTCATTATACAAATTCTCTTTTTTTCATTTTAATTCATTATATATATTCTATTTTTTTCATTTTAGTTCATTATATATATTCTTTTTTTTTCATTTTAGTTCATTATATATATTCTATTTTTTTCATTTTATTTCATTATATCTATTCTATTTTTTTCATTTTATTTCATTATATATATTCTATTTTTTTCATTTTGGTTCATTATATATTTTCTATTTTTTTCATTTTAGTTCATTATATATAATCTATTTTTTTCATTTTAGTTCATTATATATATTCTTTTTTTTCATTTTAGTCCATTATATATATTCTATTTTTTTCATTTTGGTTCATTATATATTTTCTATTTTTTTCATTTTAGTTCATTATATATAATCTATTTTTTTCATTTTAGTTCATTATATATATTCTTTTTTTTCATTATAGTCCATTATATATATTCTATTTTTTTCATTTTAGTTCATTATATATATTCTATTTTTTTCATTTTAGTTCATTATATATATTTTTTTTTCATTTTAGTCCATTATATATATTCTATTTTTTTCATTTTAGTTCATTATATATATTCTATTTTTTTCATTTTATTTCAATATATATGTTCTATTTTTTTCATTTTAGTTCATTGTATATATTCTTTTTTTTTCATTTTAGTTCATTTTATATATTCTTTTTTTTATTTTAGTTCATTATATATATTCTTTTTTTTCATTTTAATTCATTATATATATTCTATTTTTTTCATTCTAGTTCATTATATATATTCTTTTTTTTTCATTTTAGTTTATTATATATATTCTTTTTTTTTCATTTTAGTTCACTATATATATTCTATTTTTTTCCTTTAAGTTCATTATATATACTCTTTTTTTTTCATTTTATTTCATTTTATATATTCTCTTTTTTTATTTTAGTTCATTATATATATTCTATTTTTTTATTTTAGTTCATTATATATATTCTATTTTTTTCATTTTAGTTCATAATATCTATTCTTTTTTTTTCATTTTAGTTCATTATATCTATTCTTTTTTTTCATTTTAATTCATTATATATATTCTTTTTTTTTCATTTTAGTTCATTATATATAGTCTATTTATTTCATTTTAGTTCATTATATATTTTCTATTTTTTTCATTTTAGTTCATTATATATATTCTATTTTTTTCATTTTAGTTCATTATATATATTCTTTTTTTTTCATTTTAGTTCATTATATATATTCTATTTTTTTTCATTTTAGTTCATTATATATATTCTATTTTTTTCATTTTAGTTCATTATACAAATTCTTTTTTTTTCATTTTAATTCATTATATATATTCTATTTTTTTCATTTTAGTTCATTATATATATTCTTTTTTTTTCATTTTAGTTCATTATATATATTCTATTTTTTTCATTTTATTTCATTATATATATTCTATTTTTTTCATTTTATTTCATTATATATATTCTATTTTTTTCATTTTGGTTCATTATATATTTTCTATTTTTTTCATTTTAGTTCATTATATATAATCTATTTTTTTCATTTTTTTTCAATATATATGTTCTATTTTTTTCATTTTAGTTCATTGTATATATTCTTTTTTTTCATTTTAGTTCATTTTATATATTCTTTTTTTTAATTTAGTTCATTATATATATTCTTTTTTTTCATTTTAATTCATTATATATATTCTATTTTTTTCATTCTAGTTCATTATATATATTCTTTTTTTTTCATTTTAGTTCATTATATATATTCTTTTTTTTTCATTTTAGTTCACTATATATATTCTATTTTTTTCCTTTAAGTTCATTATATATACTCTATTTTTTTCATTTTTGTTCATTTTGTATATTCTTTTTTTTATTTTAGCTCATTATATAAATTCTATTTTTTTGATTTTAATTCATTATATATATTCTATTTTTTTCATTTTACTTCATTATATATTTTCTTTTTTTTCATTTTAGTTCATTATATATATTCTTTTTTTCATTTTAGTTCACTATATATATTCTATTTTTTTCCTTTTAGCTCATTATATATATTCTATTTTTTTCATTTCAGTTCATTATATATATTCTTTTTTTTTCATTTTAGTTCACTATATATATTCTATTTTTTTCCTTTTAGTTCATTATATATATTCTATTTTTTTCATTTTTGTTTATTATATATATTCTTTTTTTTTCATTTTAATTCATTATATATATTCTATTTTTTATTTTAGTTCATTATATATTTTCTATTTTTTTCATTTTAGTTCATTAGATATTTTCTTTTTTTTCATTTTAGTTCATTATATATATTCTATTTTTTTCATTTTAGTTCATTATATATTTTCTATTTTTTTCATTTTAGTTGATTATATATATTCTTTTTTTTTCATTTTAGTTCATTATATATATTCTATTTTTTTCATTTTAGTTCATTATATATATTCTATTTTTTTCATTTTAGTTCATTATACAAATTCTCTTTTTTTCATTTTAATTCATTATATATATTCTATTTTTTTCATTTTAGTTCATTATATATATTCGTTTTTTTCATTTTAGTCCATTATATATATTCTATTTTTTTCATTTTAGTTCATTACATATATTCTATTTTTTTCATTTTTTTTCAATATATATGTTCTATTTTTTTCATTTTAGTTCATTGTATATATTCTTTTTTTTCATTTTAGTTCATTTTATATATTCTTTTTTTTATTTTAGTTCATTATATATATTCTTTTTTTTCATTTTAATTCATTATATATATTCTATTTTTTTCATTCTAGTTCATTATATATATTCTTTTTTTTTCATTTTAGTTCATTATATATATTCTTTTTTTTTCATTTTAGTTCACTATATATATTCTATTTTTTTCCTTTAAGTTCATTATATATACTCTATTTTTTTCATTTTTGTTCATTTTGTATATTCTTTTTTTTATTTTAGCTCATTATATAAATTCTATTTTTTTGATTTTAATTCATTATATATATTCTATTTTTTTCATTTTAGTTCATTATATATTTTCTTTTTTTTCATTTTAGTTCATTATATATATTCTTTTTTTTTTCATTTTAGTTCATTATATATATTCTTTTTTTTCATTTTAGTTCATTATATATATTCTATTTTTTTCATTTTAGTTCATTATATATATTCTATTTTTTTCATTTCAGTTCATTATATATATTCTATTTTTTTCATTTTATTTCATTTTATATATTCTTTTTTTTTATTTTAGTTCATTATATATATTCTTTTTTTTTATTTTAGTTCATTATATATATTCTATTTTATTCATTTTAATTCATTATATATATTCTATTTTTTTCATTTGAGTTCATTATATATATTCTTTTTTTTTTCATTTTAGTTCATTATATATATTCTTTTTTTTCATTTTAGTTCATTATATATATTCTATTTTTTTCATTTTAGTTCATTATATATATTCTATTTTTTTATTTTAGTTCATTATATATATTCTATTTTTTTCATTTTAGTTCATAATATCTATTCTTTTTTTTTCATTTTAGTTCATTATATCTATTCTTTTTTTTTCATTTTAATTCATTATATATATTCTTTTTTTTTCATTTTAGTTCATTATATATAGTCTATTTATTTCATTTTAGTTCATTATATATTTTCTATTTTTTTCATTTTAGTTCATTATATATATTCTATTTTTTTCATTTTAGTTCATTATATATATTCTTTTTTTTTCATTTTAGTTCATTATATATATTCTTTTTTTTTTCATTTTAGTTCATTATATATATTCTATTTTTTTCATTTTAGTTCATTATACAAATTCTTTTTTTTTCATTTTAATTTATTATATATATTCTATTTTTTTCATTTTAGTTCATTATATATATTCTTTTTTTTTCATTTTAGTTCATTATATATATTCTATTTTTTTCATTTTATTTCATTATATATATTCTATTTTTTTCATTTTATTTCATTATATATATTCTATTTTTTTCATTTTGGTTCATTATATATTTTCTATTTTTTTCATTTTAGTTCATTATATATAATCTATTTTTTTCATTTTTTTTCAATATATATGTTCTATTTTTTTCATTTTAGTTCATTGTATATATTCTTTTTTTTCATTTTAGTTCATTTTATATATTCTTTTTTTTAATTTAGTTCATTATATATATTCTTTTTTTTCATTTTAATTCATTATATATATTCTATTTTTTTCATTCTAGTTCATTATATATATTCTTTTTTTTTCATTTTAGTTCATTATATATATTCTTTTTTTTTCATTTTAGTTCACTATATATATTCTATTTTTTTCCTTTAAGTTCATTATATATACTCTATTTTTTTCATTTTTGTTCATTTTGTATATTCTTTTTTTTATTTTAGCTCATTATATAAATTCTATTTTTTTGATTTTAATTCATTATATATATTCT